>NW_020954575.1:3796467-4041670 GCF_900497805.2 Vombatus ursinus | reverse complement strand
CTCTCTCTCTCTCTCTCTCTCTCTCTCTCTCTCTCTCTCTCTCTCTCCCTCTCTCTCCCTCTCCCTCTCCCTCTCTTTCTCTCTCTTTCTCAGGAAACAGCAGGAACAGTGTTAGACTAGAATGTGCTCCCAGTGTGCATTTCCTTCTTTCTCACAATCAGTTTGCTGGGAGCAGTTTTTCTCACCCATTTATATGGGGAAGGGGAGCTTGAAGGAAGACATTTTCCTCTCCAGAAAGATTATAGATTGTAGAACCAGCTCTTTGTATCTTGGCTTTTCTCAACTCATCTTTCTTCTGTGTTTTATGGTTTTCATTTTTCCTTCCTTTTATCTTTTTAAACCTGGGTGGTAAGTAGAGCAGATCTTTAAAAATTCTTTTTCTCCTTTCTTCCCAAATGTTTTCTTTTCCATGGGCTGTACCCTATCTCCAGGGCTGTCCCCAGTCTAGGTCCTTCTCTGCAGAAACCTTTCCAAGAGTATTTGGAGGCTCAGCGACAGAAGCTTCACCACAAGACAGAGGAGGGTATGCCACAGGTGAGATTTTCAAATCATTCCCTTCTCTTTACCTCTGCCAAAGCATTTTTAATCAGAACTTGGCATTTACTGCTTCTTCCTTAATAGGAAGGAGAAAATATGAATCTTTCTTAAACTGAAAAAAATAAGTTGCTTGTTTCAAAGTAATTAGTATGGGGCTTCTTTGCCTAAAACTAGGTTAGGAATTCCTTTTATCTCATATAGGTTTCTTGACAAACTAAATTTTTGATTTTTGATTGTTCTTAATATGTAAATTAGTATTGTTTATAGTAGAACTGTTTGTGTTTTTCCTAAGTCATAGACTTTCTGAATACATTACACAAAAATCCACAGCCTTGGGTAGTAATGTGTTGAATATAATTGTTATCATTAATAAAAATGGCTCTTTTTATTCTTAATGTTCTCCTTGGCTGACAAGGAAGCAATAAAGTTTTTTAATTTACCAAGTCCTTGATCATAATATAAATCATAAAGCTCTGCTAGACTCTGATCTTTGGCTTCTAGAACCACATTGGTGATTCTCAGAAGGAAAAAGCCCAATTTCTTATAAAAAGAGGATGACTGAACAGAACAGGAACTAGAAAACTAGGAAAAAAACTTGTATTTAATGCATCTGAAGGGATCATCATGTTGTCCTTTGCTGCCCTCACTTGACAGAACTAGGTATTTTAAAGTATATTTTTAAAAGTCTACTTGAGCATTCTACTGGGAAAGAAATGTTGAAGTAAGAGCAAAACCCTACAGTCTCCTCAATTTTATAGTTGTAGATATTCCATTATTATTGAACTATTCTATATAAAAGTAATGGCGACTCATTTGCATAGTGAATGACTCAAAATGACTTCACCCTTCGCTTATTCCTAACCCAATAACAAGTTAATACAAGCAGAATTAAGGTTTTGGCCATGTGACTGCTAGTCATCATTATAGGCCTTTTTAGGCTCAGGCCCTTGCCAGTCACTTTGGGTATAAGAAGGCATGTGCACACAAGCCGGAAGGGGTAATGAGTTAGTATCTGTTCCCACTTCAGTTTGCTCCAATGGTCAGGATTGTAGAAAGGTTCGTTCAGAGTTCTTATTCTTTTTCTGTTGCCCTCCACTAACAAGGATTTTCTTGATTTTTTTTCTGTGTTTATTCCTACAGGGGGCAAACTGGTTATCCTGGATGTTTGAAAACCTAGTCATTGTCATGGTGTGCTACTTCATCTTATCCATCATCAATTCCATGGCACAAAGCTATGCCAAGCGAATCCAGCAGCAAATGTACTCAGAGGAAAAAACCAAATGAGACCAAGAGATACAATTTAACATACTCATTCACAGAAACTATAATTGATGGGGTCTACTTAAATTGGCACTATTGTAAACAGGGAAATGGTTTCCAATTTACAAATTTTACTATTTTCAACCATTTTCCAAACCAATAATTTTTTGGGGGAGGGTGAAGAAAAATTTTGTTTTTGAAAGCAATTAGTCTATACTTTTCATTGACAGACTTGTATGTAAAGGTAAGGTATATAGTCTTCTTAATTCAGTCTGAGTTGGATGGTGTGTGGCATTTAATTTCATTTTAAGTTACTTCCAAAATTAATGCACAGCGTATAATTAGAGACTCAAGCCACCTCCCTCAAAAAAAAATTTTTTTTATTAAGTATATTAAGTTTTTTGGCTTGGCGTAAGTGGACATTTTCTTTTTCTAAATCATCAAAATGTATGTAAATGATAATAGATTGGATAACAGTCTTGCATGTCTATCATGATGATATTTAATATTCCATCCTGCCCAGCCCTCTTCACCCAATCAGAAAAAAAAAAATGTCATTTTATGATGCATTGCACACCTCTGGGGTGCCTTTTACATTTTAAGACAGTGTAAGCAAAATCTACTTGGTGCCTCATAAATGAGCTGGCACCATTTTTTATTCTGTATATTTAGAATGAAGTCACCAAAAAAAAACAAACAAACTTTATAAAGTCATCTTTGATCATTCCAGAATTGTCTCTGTCTTCTTGAGTGGTTTTTTCACTGTCTTTTAGCTTTTACCACCTGACTGGCTGCCTTGTCCTGCCTGCAATCTCTGTCTCATATCTCCAACTAACCCAAGAGAAAAACCCAGTAGTCTGATACCTTTTGTATTTTAAATTGTAGGCCAGAATGGTACTCAAGTTGGGACTTTGCCTTGCAAAGAATTTTGGTTGGCTGTTTGGGAAATGGTTGTCTGTTGATTTACTTCAATAGAAAAAGGTGTCAGGTTTAACAGGCATGATTTGCTTTCATGATATCAAACCACAGAAGAGGAATTATTTCATTTTTTAAAAATGTCACGCTTATACTATAATTTTTTAAGTTACGTAAGCTCTGATTCTAACAACCATGAAGTTGTGCCCTCCTCTAGCTATTTCCATTTGTATGATGTTGCTTCCAGAGATTTCTGGCAGATGAGACCTGGTCCTTTCATATCAACTTTGAGAGAAATGATCATTCTTTTTTCCTTTAGGAAAAATAATCTGGGGTATTTGTTTAGAATAGAATTTGGATTTTAACCAAGCAGACAGATTACATTTTCCCTCAGGCTCATTTCAAGTGAATTTGGTTTATGTATGTTCCATCAAATCCTGCTTGAATATCCACTTTGTACCTATCTTCGTCCGTGACATCTCCATGGCTGTACCATCCTGTCGGATAGCTTATCAGACTGATGTTGACTGTTGGATCTCATGGCAACAGCAGTCGATGGGCTGTCTGACATTTTGGTATCTTTCATCAGACCATCCACATCAAACTTTGTTTCCATTCAAACATCAACCAGCATGATGATTTAAATCCAGAACTTGAGTACATGGCAACATTTTGGTGTCACAGTGGAGCAGCATAAAGGGGGACAGATTCGGAAGATTTTTGATATTATCTTCCATGACCCAAGTCAGTAAATCAGTTAAAAGGTTTGTAATGCAAGAAAATGGCTTCCTTTTTGAATATCCAAAGTCGTTTGTGGTTTTAGAAGGGCTATTGCTTTCTTATTGTGCATGTTTCCCTCCCCCTCTCCCCCCAAGGAATTTTTAAAAAGTGTAATTTTGCTTTGGGTCTTAAATATATCTAAAAGAGATCTTCTGGTGCACTAAAGAACTCCATCCAAAGGGATATCATGACTCCATATGGGAACCAGCAAGAGCAGTTGAGCAGAACTGTAATGTCTGATCACTGAGGGCCAGAGAGAGGTTAAAGACCTTTCCAAAGTCACACAATAATAGGGATTCAACTCTTATCTATAAAAGTGAAGTTTGGATTTTTGTTGTTACTTTCCAGGTGATGATCCATTGTTTAATTTACATTCAGAGTTTGGTCACTCTGTTAATAAGCCTGTTCTTCAGAGTGACTTGGGTTTTCTGGTGGTTTTTTTCTTTACTAAAACATTTTCTAGTCCTTGAAGGTCTCATTCATCTGAATTTTGAGTGTGCTTTCAGAAGGGAAGAAATCATGCCTTCTGCATTTATACACATCAGTGGGGGATTTGAAGTGAATTCTGTAGTGACAACTTTCTATTTTCCAGACCTGCATGGAAACCGTTAGATGATTCAGCTTATGGATAATCCAAATGAATCAATCTTGAATGCCGTAGCTGCTCCCTTCATAATCATCTGTAAATAATCAGATGTCCCAGCTCTAAATCACTTAATTTCCCTTGCTGGTTGTTATCAGAAGCTATGATGTCCCTGTGTCCACTAAAGTAGACAAATTAAAAGTGGTCCCTGGATTTTCTTTCTTAGCAAGCAGTGGAGGATATCTGTATATGAGTGGTGCCTAACTTAGCGGGAAGAAGGGGTTTACAAATGGATATCTTTATGTCTGTACAAATTAAAATAAGAACTTGTCAGTATCTGTGGGAATTTGTTTGTGGCTCATTCACATCAAGTCTGTTCCATTCCTGTTCTTTTCCATGCATTGAATTTCTCTTCATGCCCCAAGTGTCTGAGTCATGTCATGTTAAGACATGTTAAGTGTTAAGACGACACATCAGAGAAATATCCTCACAGAATAACATCCCATCTTCCAATGCAGCAAAAGTCACTTTTAAAAAATATTGTTAGTCAACAAGCATTTATTAAAAACACTGTGCTAAGCCCTTAAGGTTCATAGAAAGACAAAAACAGCTCACATTATAATGGGGGAGACACCATGTAAATAAATGGGGACAGACAAAAGGCATAGAGTAGATGAATAATGCAGGGAGCGTTGTAAGAAAGACTTCCTGAGGAATTGGAGTTTTGTGGGGATTCAGCTTTTTGGGTACATGTCAGTCACAAAAACTGCCATGAAGACACTTTTTGAGGTAAATTCCTATACTGTACTCTTACTGGTTCCCAATGTGAGAGTTGAACTCTCCTTTATTTTGCCTTCCACTGGACTGGTCCAAAGGGTGCCAAATGTAAACCAGGTCATTTGGATACATTCCTAAAACTTTGAAAGACAACAGAATAGCAACCTTTGTAGACTTTTGAACTCAGCACATAAAATGGTGTGATTTTTCAAGCATATCTCTGGAAGATGAGATTGGGCCAGAGGCTGTGTATTGTATACAAGGAAGTGATAGGCCAAGAAGAAAAGTGTTGATTCTTGAGGGACCAGGAACCCAAATTATGATATTTAAGAGCCAGTGGGTCCTGCTTATGCACATAGGCTAGAGACTTCCTAGGCAGCTAGGTGGATGCAGTGGATAGAGCACCAGGCCTAGAGTCAGGAAGACTTCCTGAGTTCAAATCTGGCCTCAGACGCTTACTAACTACGTAACCCTGGGCAAATCACTTAACCCTGTTGGCCAAAGTTTCTTCAACTATAAAATGAGCCTGAGAAGGAAATGGCAAATCATTCCGATATCTTTGCCAAGAAGATCCCACACGGGGTCACGAAGAGTTGGACATCACCGTACAACAACAGAGATTTAACATCCTCCTCCGCTCCCTAGGGCAGGTAGACCCAGTTCTTCTTCACGGCCTCCTTTTAGGATAGTTCTACTGAATTTCCAATGGTAAGTATTCCTTATTGAGCTCCCTAGAAGCAATTAAAGAGAAAACATTGTGAGATGGTCAGATAAGGTCCTTTCTCCTGCATCTCCACAAAAATAAATAAATAAAAATTCTAGTTAAGGTGGCTGGTTTGCCTTGTTTGGTAAAACGTTGGATTTAAACAAATAACCTGCGTGTATTTGCATATTCTTACAATGTTCCTAAGAGGGATTAGAGGAAAAAACCTTTCCTGGGCGGCTGCTTACTCATCTCTTTAGAAACGCTTTGTGCTTTGTGGCAGTTATGTGCCAACCATTTTCTCATTCCTTTTGACCCAGTAGCCTTGGACAGTTTGTTTTGTGGTTGTTGACACGTGATGAGTCAAAATTTTTTTAAATTGCCCCCACCCTCCAACCAGACATACTTGAATCCTTAAGAACTGTTGGATTGGAGGGATGACGAGGATGCTATCCTGAGCCTCAGCTCAGAGAAAGGGAAGTCGATAGGAATGGGAAGCAGCCGGATCCACAGGTTATCCACCACTTTTGAAATGTTGGACATCTGTTCCTCATAATTTAAAATGAACTTCAAAAGTCATGAGGTTGCTTGGTTCTGTGGTTATTATTGTGCAAGTCAGTGGTAGTACTTTTGCTTCTCTTAGGTTTAGGAAGCTTCAAGTCAGATTCGAGGAAGATGACTTTGGTGCGTGTTTGAGATAGAGTAGGAACAGTGCTGCTTTGATTGGCTTAAGGGTGGAGAACTAGAAGGGGAATAACTTTATACACTGTAAGGGTGTACAAGGAAATTCCCTTGATAAATAACCAGCCCAGGTGTTCCACTGAGCTACTTCCTGAGCAACCCATTTGTTAAAAACATTTTCCAAGTGAGTCAAAGGACAGGGAAAGACTGTCTGTGTGTGTGTGTGTGTGTGTGATGATGTTGGGAGTGAAAAAGTATTCCCAATTTCTTGGGAGTGGCTCTGGTTGAATCATGATTCCTTTAGTATTCTCTTCCCTTCTGAAATCACCTTGTGTTTTGCTATCTGTAAATGTGTTTGTTCCCTTAGTGGAGGGTAAGCTCTTTGAGGGTAGGGACTCAGGTTCACTGGATTCCCCTCCCCTAATCTTGCAAATGACCACACAAGAGTAGGCATCTAATAACTTGATGAATTGAATTGAGCTTTGAAAATTGAATGTTCAAAGTAGATGATGGACTCACTGGTCAGAAAGTGATGACTGATACTAGGAGGCTCCCAAGAAACTGAGGAGACTATGAATGAATGGCTCTTATGAATTTTGGGGTTACAGCCTGGCCAACTGAAAGAGTCCACACTGAGCAGCCTACCTGCCCTCTCCTTCAATGTGGCAGGGCACCTTCAGCCTTTCCCCTGAAGTGAGGGAAGCTTTCTCTTTCCTTGCTTCAAGCAGCTTTTGACCCAGCTGGACACCATTTCTTAATGCTGGGGGGGGGGGGAGCGGGGGACCACTTTGGCCTGTCCCAGATGGGCAGGTCTTTCCCTGGAGTTTCAGGAATGACTGGTTCAGACTCTTGTCAGCTTTACTTGGCTTCACTACCCCTTTGGAAACAAGCAGTTCAGGTTCGCAGCTCTTGGCTGAGCTCCTGGAGTTCAGCCCACATATCCCAGGGAGAATTGTGTTTTTCACAGCCCTGCCTCTTGTTATTTAAAACAAACAAAAAAGACCTTCTCCATGGAATTCTGAGGGGCCTTTCACCTCTCCTTTAGCTGCATTTTGCTGCCTTTTGACTACTCATCTGATGTTTATCAATATTTATTAGAATCTTTTTTTTAACAACCAATTAAACCTCTCCTTAAACTCATGATCCGACTCTCCTTTTATTCTCTACTCAAGCCACCTTGGCTCTGTTTTCCCTCAGTGCTGATCTTTATGCTATCCTAAACGCTGAAACTGTGGTCCCCTGCCATTACTAATAGGGGAGAAGAGGACTGACTGGCTTAGTGATAAGGTCATCTGAGGCTCTTCTTGTCAGATGGATGCCAGGATTTTGTGCTTTCCTTATTTAGAATCTCAGAGTTGGGAAAACCCTGCTACGATCTATGCCATTCCTACAGGATATCCCAAAAGTCTTATGGTACTAAAGCTTCATAGAAGAGCAGACAAGCGGATTCTCAGTACTGTTTGCAATAATTATGTTGTTCCCCTTCTCTTTCTCCTCCTCCCACCACATACAAACATACATCTGTTATTTTATCCTTTCAATAACCTAGTAAAATATTAAGGGAAGATTTATTTAAAAAATCAATCATTCTTACTGGAAAGACTGAAGTACACACTAAGGACTACTACAAAATGCCCTTTACAGAAATAAAAGATATTGGGTCATCCTGATTCCAATGAAAATACTACCTAAATTAATTTACAGACTTAGTACCATACTGATCAAACTACCAAGGGGTCACTTTATAGAACTAGACACAATAAATTAATCTAGAGAAGGGCAAGAATCTCAAGGGAGATAATGAAAAATGTAGGATTGAAGGGGTATAGCATTAGCAGAATGCAGACTCTACTATAAAGCAGTATATTCATCAAAACTATTTGGTGCCCATTTAAAACAAGAAAATTTGATCAATGTAACAATAGGTTAGATCCAGAAGCAACTGAATGTATTAGCTAAGGTTATTGACAACTGGTAATTGACAAAAAAAATACTGGAAAAACAGGAAAGCAATCTAGCAGAAATTAGGTCTAAACTAATATAAGATAGACCCTGTTTTTCAGTCATTTGGATCCTTTGTGACCCCATTTGGGGTTTTGTGGTAAAAATACTGGAGTGGCTTGCCATTTCCTTCTCCAGTGGATCCATTTCATCAGGCAATCAGAGATTAAGTGACTTCCCCAGGGTCATACAGCTAGGAAGTATCTGAGGCTGCCTTTGAACTCAGGTCATCCAGACTTCAGGCCCAGTGTTCTATCCACTGAACCACCAGCTACATCTATCTGGTATCTATTTGGAGCTTAACATATAATAAGCTCCAAATGAATAGATGACCTAAACCTAAAATATCACATCATAAAACAAATTAGAGGAGAATAGGGGAAAGCTTGTACAAAATGGCTAGGAAAATTTTTAAAGGATAGAAGCGATCACCAAACACCCTGGGAAGTGAAGATTAGTGCAGGAACCCAGGTGACCCGGGAGAGGCCAAGAAAGTCCAACCATTCTATCTACTGGCACTAGGACAAAGCCTCAATTTAGACACTACTACTAGAGAGATGAGTATGCCAACCCCTATAAGTATAAAAAATTATTATAGATCTAAAAGATCTCTAAAAAGCAGAGAAAGAGAGTAATAACTACAAAGACAGAATTCTCCACAAGGACTGCATGAATATCTAGAATAAATGAAGCAAGAGGTTAAAAAAAATTAAAATGACGAAAAAGAATAAGGAGAACAAATCACATCAAAAAGAAGGTGAAAAATCTAACAAAGGAATCTCTGAAAACTAGACAAAACAGAAATCTCTGATTCCATGAGAAAAGAAATATTAAGACATAATCAGAAGATTGAAAATTGGAAGAAAATAATATATCTGATATCAAAAGAAACTGACTTGTAAAATAGGTCAAGGAGAGCTAATTTTAAAATTATTAGACTCTTTGAAAACCATGACTTAAAACCTGGACGCTATATTTTTAAAAATCACAAATGAAAACTTTACAGATCCATTAGAACCAGGATGCAGAATAAAGATAGAATCTACCACTAATTACCTTCTGGAAAAAGAAAGAAAAATCTCAAGAATGACATAGCCAAAATTTAGAACTCCCATGTCAAAGAAAAAATACAACATCCAGAAAGAAACAATTCAAGTACCAAAGGACCACAGTCAGGATCACACAAAACCTGGCAGTTTCTGCTATAAATAAGAGGAAATCTTGTAATGAAATATTCCAAAAGGCAAAAGATACTGGTTTACTAGGTGTGACTTATCCTGCAAAATGGACTGAGTATAATACTACAGGGGGAAAACAATGAATCTTTAATGGAATAAAGGACTTTGAAGCTTTTCTGATGAAAAGACCAGAGCTGAGGAGGAATTTGGAAATAGAAATACATGAGTCTACAGAAACATAGATGAATTTACTCAAGCAGTTGGAAGAAGCTGTATCATGATGTAGTGCTATCATTTTAATAGGGAGAGAAGAAACAAGTATCCCTTCAAAACCTTAATGTGTTCAAAGGGTATTGAGGGAGTTAAATAAGGAAAACAGACAACCTGGGGGTCTACTGGTGATGTTCTACAGATCTGAAAAGGGGAAAGAGAAGGAAGAATAAAAAGAATACAATACTGTACAAAGGAGGAGAAGGGAATAAATACTGCTAATTCTCATAAATATGTAAGAGGAGAGGTATACAAATATGGAGAAAGAGGCAAGGGGGAGTTGGACATCCCATGTACTCCATCTGAAATGGACAAAGAAATGCTGAACGCACATGTGAACATAATTTGGTGCAGAAATGCATCAGACGCGATCGGGAAATAAGCAGGAAAAAAAGACCCCTGGGCATGGGTTAAGAAGGAGGGTGGTATTGAGGAGTGAATAAACAGTTGCTAGCAAAATGAACTTACTGATCCTGAAGGAGGATTAAAAAGGTATGTGGGGGTACCTTTGCCTCTTAGACAATTGAGGAATGGCTGTACAAATTATGGTATGTGAATATAATAGAGTATTACTATGTGATAAGAAATGGTAAGACATTTCAAAGTATCCTAGATGAACTGATGCAGAGTATGGTGAGCAGAACCAGCAGAACAATTTCTACAAGGACAGTAAAATAGTAAAGGAAAATAATTTTGAAAGACTTAAGAACTCTGACCAGCCTTGTCTCCAGAGGACCTATGATGAAGTATGTTACCCACCTCTGAGACAGAGGTAGTTTAAAAAAAAAAGGTAGAAAAAGAGGCATGCATTTTTGGCCATGGCCACTATGTGGTTTTGTTTTGCTAAACTTTGCTTATTTATTATAAGGAATTTTTTCTTCTTTCTTTCTCTAGATTTTTTATTTGTAGGAGGTGGGAGGTGGGGTAGGAGACAGAATTAGCAATAATGGGCCATTGAAACTTTTTTTTTAATTTGCATAAGAGAACAGAAGGAAATTGACAAGGAAGCACATTTAAGCAGGACAGTTTAAAAAGTAATGTATAGAATTTCATCATATACTTTTTTTTTTCAAACTTGCAGGTTGAAATGGAGATTCATGGTTTCATATAGAATCATCTTTTTGCATTTTTTCTATGTATAAGGTTTACTTCTTTTTTGTGTAACAAAAATAATTATTTTAGAGAAATATTTTCAGCAAATATCTCTGAAAAGTGTGATATCCAAGAGATAACAGGGAATTGCTATAAATATATAAAAACAAAAATTCCCTAATTGATAAATCAGTTTTCAAAATAAGAAACATAATCCATTGAACATAAGTAAGAATGCTCCAAATTACTAATAGGAAAAATTCAAATGTACTAATAAGAGAAATTGCAAGTAAGAGAAATTTAAAAATCAGAACAACTCTGAAGTTTCACCTCATGCATCAGATTGGCAAAAATGAAAAAAAAAAGTAAATGTCAGAAGGGCTAAAGGATAGACATGCTTTTGGAGCTGAGAATTGGTTCAAAAAACCATTAAACTCTAAGGACCCTTTGACCTAGCAATATCACAACTAGAGCCATAGCCTGAAGAAGTAAAATACAAAGACAAATTTCCCATATATACAAAGATATTTATAGCAGCCTTCTTCAGAATAGAGAAAAACAAAACAAAATACATACACACACTGGAAACAGTGAATAACCATAGATTGAGGGAATGACTGAAAAAATTGTGGTATAGGAATGTAATGGAATATGATTTCATTGTTTAAAAAAAAAGGTGAATTCAGAAAAAGTAATGGATAAGCATTGCTTTAATTGATATGGATATAAGCACAACCAGGAGAACAATTTATACAGTTGTCCACAACAGTCTAAAAGAAAACAAAGAAAGACTTCAGAATTCTCAACTGTGCAATGACTGATCATCACTTCAAAAGATTAATAAAGAAGCATGCCTCTCAGCAGAAAGGTGGTGTACCAGGGACAAAATAAGGCATTCATGTTCAAATGTATGATTTGGAAGAGTTCTACTGAGAGAGAGAAAGTCAATGAAAAGTTACAGTGATATTTTTGGAAAACATCAATAAAAACACAATGGGATGAAAAATGCTTAGTGCTCAGATAACACAATTAGGGAAAAACAATCTTTGCTCTCTGGGAGATTGTGACCTACTGGGTAGATAAAAATATCTTTCATACATACCTGCTATAGACATCTAGATAGGCCCAGAATGAAAAAGACTGGGCTAGCTCACCTTTGGAAAATTGTGTAGCATTTTCAAATAACCCATATTTGCTCATTTCTGCAGAAGCATTTATCATTTTAACACCAGAATTTTCCCAGTGATGCTACAAGGCTGTTAAATGACACCAAGCTCTTGAAATCATGATCCTAGTGCCTCAAATGACCATGGAAAAAAATGTGCAGTGGGTGTAAATGGGCCACAAAAGACATCAAAGGCAAATACACAACAAGAAAAAGAAATGGGTCAATCATATACTGAGATGGACAGCCTACATGCTGTTGTACTAGTAAAATTTTAACAAAACCACAGGAAGACCTCTAATGCTTTGGGTGTATTTCAGATGGCTGGGATTCTTAACTTTTTTAGTTTATCTGGTGAAATCTAGAGATCCCTTCTCAGAATGTTTTAAAATGCATAAAATAAAATACGAAGAATTACAAAAGAAACCAATTATATTGAAATGGAATTGTCAAAATATTTTTTAAAACAAATTAATGAACTCCCTGAAATCAGCTGTGAACCCCAAGTTAAGAACCCTGGCTCTGTAGCAAATCATAGAATCATAGTGTAAGAGTTGGAAGAGGGGCAGCTAGGTGGTGCAGTGGATAGAGCACCAGCCCTGGAGTCAGAAGGACCTGAGTTCAAATCCGGCCCAGACACAAAATACTCATTAGCTGTGTGACTCTGGGTAAGTCACTTAACTCCAATTGCCACACCAAAAAAAAAAAAAAAGAGAGAGTTGGAAGGAACCTTGAAGACCATCAAGTCAGTCAGTCAATAAGCATTTATTTATGTGCCAGGCACCATGCTGAATGCTGGAGACACAAAGAAAAGTGAAAACACCAGTCCCTGCTCTTGAGGTAACATTTTAATAATGACAATATACAAATGTCATACCAGAGGAGACAAACATGTACATATATAATACTTACAATGTGAATGAAAGGTGATTTTAGAGGAAAGGCAATGGATAACTGGAAAGGCCTCTAACAGAACATGTAAATTAAGCTGAGTCTTGAAGAAAGCCAGGAAAGCAAAGAGGCAGAGGTGAGGACAGAAAGCATTCCAGGCATGGGGGAGAAACCAGTCCAAATGCATGGAGTGGAGACATGGAGTTTGGTATGTGAGGGGAACAGCAAAAAGGCTGGTACAACTGGAACATGGTATTTACAGGATAGTAAAATGTAAGAAGAATAACAAGATAGGGAAGGGCTTCTAATGTCAAGCAGAATATTTTGTATTTGATCCTAAAGGGAATAGGGAGTCACCGGTGTTTATTTAGTAGTGAGGAAACAGAATAGGGTGACAAAGTCAGATCTACACTTTAGAAAAATTGCTTTGCCAGTTCAGCGGAGGATGGTTTGGAGTGGAGAGAGACTTGAGATAAGGACATCTAACTGGAGACTATGGTAGTCATCTAGGTGTGAGGTGATAAGGGCCTTTCTAAAGGAGGAGAGGAAGTGGCTATGTGAGTAGAGGTAAGAGTATATTTATTAGAGATGCTATGTAGGTAGAAGCTTCAAGATCTGGCAAGAGTGGGCTGATTGCATGTGAGGAGTCAAAGATGGCACTAAGGTTGTGGACCTTGGTGCCTGAAATATGGTGGTGTCCTTAAGAGTAATAACAAAGATAGAAAAAGAGAAGAAGGGCTGGGGGAGGTGAGTCATTTTTTGGAAATCATGAATTTGAGTTGATGACAGATCGAATTTGAGATATACAAGAGATGGTTGATGATGGATGAGTTCAGGCCTGGGAATCATCTGCATAGAGATGGTGATTGGACCCATGGAAGCTGATGAAATCACCACATGAAATAATGTAAAGGGAGAAGAGAAGAGGGCCCAGGGCAGAGCCTTAACAATTTTGGTTAGAGGAAGTGACTTGGCTAAATTAGATCCAGCAAAGGAGACTGATGAGGAACCATTAGACAAGCAGAAGAAGTAGAAGAGGACAATGTTATAAAAACTTGGAAAAGTTAGAGTATCCAAGAAAAGGTGATTGGTAGTCTCAAAGGCAAGACTGAGAAAAGGCCATTAGATTTGACAATTGAGAACATTGGCTATCTGACCATGTCCTTCCCCCCTATCCGATAAACTACACTGGTTCCCTATTACCACCACAATGAAATTCAAAACCCTCTGTTAAGCATTCAAAGGTCTTTATAACCTCACTCTCTACCCCTCACCCTGCCCTACACACACACACACACACACACACACAAACCCCAGTCTTCTTACACCTCATACTCCACCCATCCCTCCCTCATATCTTTCAGTCCAGTGACACTGACCTCCTGGCTATGTCAAGAAAAAAACACTCTTATCTCCAGGCATTTTCTTTGGCTGTCCTTCATACCTGGAATTCTCTTCCTCCTCATCTTTGATTCCTGGCTTCCCTGGCTTCCTTCAAATCCCAACTAAAATTCCATTCTCCATTAAGATGCTCAGATTCTTATAATCTAGCCAATAGCTTACTAATGTTCATACTCCTTAAAGAGTCTGCCCAATATGATGGATGTTCTGATAAACCTTGTCTTTGGCTGAAAAAAAAATTATTGGTCTACCTGAAAACCATGATGAAAAAAAAAAAAAGGCTGGACAGTCTTTCAGGAAATCATCAAGAAAAATTGCCCTGAGGTTCTAGAACCAGAGGGTAAATTAGTCATTGAAAGAATCCACCTCCTGAAAGAGATCCCAAAATTGAAAATGCCAAGAAATATTGTAGCCGAATTCCAAAATTACTAAGTCAAAGAGAAAATACTGCAAGCAGCCAGAAAGGAACAATTTAAGTATCATGGAACCACAGTCAGGATTATGCAGGACCTTACAGCTTCTACATTAAAAGATCAGAGGGCATGGAATACGATATTCCATAAGGCAAAGGAGCTTGGATTGCAACCAAGGATCAACTACCCAGTGAAAATGAGCATAATCTTTCAGGGGAGGAGATGGACATTCAACAAAATAGGGAACTTCCAAACCTTCCTGATGAAAAGACCAGAGCTCAACAGAAAAGTTGATCTTCAAATACAGGACTCAAGAGAGACATAAAAAGGTAAACAGCATAGAAAAAAACAGCAATATGTTATTAATAAGGGCATACTGTTTACCTCTCTACAAGGGAAGATGACACTTGTAACTCTTGAGAACTGTATTGTTGTTACACCATTTTAAAGGGGTATACATAGAGGTGGTGGGTATAAGTTGACTTTGATGTAATGATAAAAAAAATCTAATTAAGTGGGTTAAATGGATCCTTAAAAAAAGAGAAAGGGAGCAGAGGGTTTTTGTTTTTCGTTTTTTGTTTTTTAGGATAGTGGATACTTTACCATATTTGTAGACAGCAGAGAAGGAGCCAGTAGATAGGGAGTCATTTAAGATAAGAGAGGGTGGGGAGGATATTGGGAGCAATTTGCTTGGAGAAGTCAGGAGTCAGTGGGATAAAGGATAAATGTAGAAAGTTTTCATTGGCAAGTAGAAGGGCCACCTGTTTATCTGAAACTAAAGTGAAAGAGGACATGGAAGGCAATGGTGTGAGATGAGGAAGAGGGGAGAAGAGGGAACTCTTAGCAAATGGCCTCCTTTTCTCAGTAGCTGAGAAGCTATTGGGCAGGGCAGTTGCAGGAAGTTTAAGGAGGGATGAAAAGGTCTGGAATAGCAATTGTGGTATTAAATAGCCAATCAAATAGGGAAGTGTAAAAAGATTGCCTTGTTGCAGTGAGGGCCAAGTTGTGATTATATAACACATTTATAATGGACCCAACCCCCTCATTTTATAGATGAGGAAACTAAGGCACAGCCAGGATCATGCAGGTTTTCGAGCTGGGATTTGAACCTAGTTCTTCCTCACTCCAACTCCAGTGCCCTCTCCACATATGCCAATACATATTCCTTAATAGGAATTATAGGAAGCTATAAACAAAGATTTCAGGTTATGAAGACATGAGTTGAGACCTGCAACAGTGGAGGAAGCAAGCAAATTAATGTATCGATCATGGATTCATCAGACTATAGAAGGAATTACCTGCATTTTACACATGAAGCGTGGAGAAGTTAGATGAATTGGCCAGTGTACAAGTGACTGAGCTGGGACTAGAACACAGAATTGCTGACCCCTCATCCAGTGTGCCCTTAACATTAGACCTGATTGTAATCTCAACCTCATCACATGGACCTGAAACAAACAAAATATAGATAGATAAATGAATGGATAGAGAGATAAAAATAAATAAAGGCCTGACCTTTTCTAAGAACTTTTCTGTGATCCCTCGGTTCACAGCTGAGTGCTCTAGCCAAACCTTAGTCTAGCACCTCTCTGGAATCTGGGTGTGGTTTAGTAGGTGAGAATAGACTTTGCTGCGGCTGGGTGACAGGAGACTATTACTGAGATCATGAGCTGGAATAAACAGGTGCCTCTCCCCCCTTGAATAGGAAGAATAAATCGTTTGCCTTTGCAAGTAGAAGAGTTTGGCAGTGGTTTTTTTCCTGCTACCGCATCTGAAATCCCAGCTGGGCCAATTTAGTAATGGCAGCTAACTGGGACTTCAGTGTTAATAAGTCTTTTGAGGTAATATTATGACAACGCCACTAATGCTTTTTGCCAAACCAGAAGACAATGTCAAGGCTTTACTGTACCTTTCCTTGCCTGTAGAATAAGGTCTGCTACATCCAGGTCATGTGAGCAAAAGGATGATGGAGACATTTACTACAATTCTCCATGACCTCTCAAACTTCTCCAAAACAGAAACTGTGCTCCAAAAATAAAGCAATTTCAGCTCTTCCATGATTTGGACAATTAGAATCCAAAAGAAGGTTAAAAAAATCCAAAATGTGGGTTACTGGCTCACTGACCCTGAATCACTCAGCATACCTCTCCTACCTCCCATGCTACTGGCAGCAAGGTTGCACTAGCAGACCCAAGGACATGGCACAAGTTTACATCAAAACCCAGTCCTATACCTTGGTCCCCCTCCCTTTTTCCAGTGCCATGAAGACCCTGGCTCTAGGCTTGGAAGTTTGCTCAGGACTGAATAGCCAGCTTGGCCACAACCCTTTAGGAGCAAAAGCCTGCTGGGATGCCCAAGTCTGCAAACTCCAAGATACATAGTGGCTAAATTTAACCATTAAATTCAGAAAAAAGAAGTTCTGAAAACCATCAGGAGAACGACCTTCACACATAAAGGAAAAGACATTAAAATAATATAAAACTATACTGCACCCACTAGAAAAAGGAAGAGGGAATGGGATAATGTGTTCTGAAAAGCAATGGAGCTCAGTATGCAGCCCATGGTGACTTATCCTGCAAATTAGGGGGAAATATATCAATTTGAAAGAGAAACAATAGAAATAATAAATAAAACTAAAAGCTGATTCTTTGAAAAGATTAATAAAATTGATAAATCCTTGGTTAATCTGACTAAAAAGAATAAAGCAGAAAATCAAACCAATAAAATAGCAAGTAAGCAAGGTGAAATCATAGCAAAACCAAAGAAATAAAAAAATCAGAATATACCATGCACAATTATATTACAACAAAATTGAGAACACAAAAGAAATAGAGGAATACCTTCAAAAATGTAAAATACCCAAATAATCAAAAGACCAGATCGAGATCTTAAATAATACAATCTCAGAAAAGGAAATAGATCTATTTGAAAAGTAACTACCAAAGGGGGGAAAAACAACTCTTCATCCTGATGGATTCACAGGAGAATTCTCTCAAACTTTTATTTTTTAAAATTTTTAATTAATTAATTTTTAGTTTTCAACATTCACTTTTATAAGATTGTGAGTTCTAAATTTTCCCCCTTTCTTCCCTCCCACCTCCCCAAGATGGTATGCAAGCTGATATAGGCTATACATGTACAATCATATTAGACATATTTCCACATTAGTCATGTTGTGAAAGAAGAACCAGAACAAAAGGGAAAAACCACGAGAAAGAAGAAACAAAACAAAACAAACAAAAAAGAGAAAATAGTATGCTTCGATCTGCATTCAGACTCCGTAGTTCTTTCTCTGGATGTGGACAGCATTTTCCATTATGAGTCTTTTGGAATTGTCTTAGATCCTTGCATTGCTAAGAAGAGCTAAGTCTATCAAAGCTGGTCATCTCAAAATGTTGTTGTTACTGTGTGTTGCTGTTCTGCTTCTGCTCACTTCACTAAGCATCAGTCCATACAAGTCTTTCCAGGTTTTTCTGAAGTCTACCTGCTCATCATTTCTTGTAGCACAATAGTATTTCACTACATTCATATACCGCAACTTGTTCAGCCATTCCCCAATTGATGGGCATCTTCTCAATTTCCAATTCTTTACCACCACAAAAAGAGTTGCTATAAAATTTTTTATACATGTAGGTCCTTTCCCCCTTTTTTATGGTCTCTTTGGGATACAGACCTAGTAATGGTATTGTTTGATCAAAGGGTCTGCAGAGTTTGATTGCCCTTTGGGCATAGTTTCAAATTGCTCCCTGGAATGGTTGGATCAGTTCACAACTACACCAACAATGCTTTAGTGTTCCAATTTTCCCATATCTTCTCCAACATTTATCATTTTTCTTTTTTGTCTTATTAGCCAATCTATCAAACTTTTTTTATTAATTAATTTATTTTTAATTTTCAGCATTCACTTCCATAATATTTTGAGTTATAAATTTTCTCCCTCTCCCATTCCTCTCCTCCCCCACCAAGATGGCATGCAATCTGATACAGGCTCTACTTATACATTCATATTAAGCATATTTTCCCATTAGTCATGATGTAAAGAACAATTAGAACTAATGGGAGGAACCACAAGAATGAAGCAATAAAACAAAACAACAAAGGAAAAGGAGACCAAATAGTATGCTTCCCTCTGAATTCAGACTCCATAGTTCTTTCTCTGGATGTGGATAGCAATTTCCATCATGAGTCTTTTGGAGATGTTTTAGATTCTTGCATTGCTAAGAAAAGCTAAGTCTATCAAAGTCGGTCATCTCAAAATGTTGCTGTTACTGTGCACAATGTTCTCCTGATTCTGCTCACTTCACTCAGCATCAGTTCATATAAGTCTTTCCAGGTTTCTTTGAAGTCTGCCTGCTCATCATTTCTTATAGCACAATAATATTCTGTTACATTCTTATATGACAACTTGTTTAACCACTCCCCAATTGATAGGCATTCTCTCAATTTCCAATTCTTTGCCACCACAAAAAGAGCTGCTATAAATATTTTTGTACATGTGGGTTTTTTTCTCATTTTTATGATCTCTTTGGGATACAGACTTAGAAGTGGTATTGCTGGGTCAAAGGGTATGCAGAGTTTTATAGCCCTTTGGGCATAGCTCTAAACTCCTCTCCAAAATGGTTGGATCAGTTCACAACTCTACCAACAATGCATTAGTGTTCTAATTTTCCCACGTCTTCTCCAACATTTATCATTTTCCTGTTTTGTCATGTTAGCCAATCTAATAGGTGTGATGTGGTATCTCAGAGTTGTTTTGATTTGCATTTCTCTAATCAATAGTGATTTGGGGGGGGCAGCTAGGTGGCGCAGTGGATAGAGCACCAGCCCTGGAGTCAGGAGGACCTGAGTTCAAATGTGACCTCAGACACATAACCCTCACTAGTTACGTGACCCTAGGCAAGACACTTAACCCCAATTGCCTCACCAAAAAAAAAAAAAATAGTGATTTAGAACATTTTTTCATATGACTATAGATAGCTTTAGTTTCTTCCTCTGAAAACTGCCTGTTCATATCCTTTGATCATTTATCAATTGGGGAATGACTTGTATTCTTATAAATTTCACTCAGTTCTCTATATATTTTAGAAATGAAGCCTTTATCCCAAACACTAGTTGTAAAAATTCTTTCCCAGTTTTCTGCTTCCCTCCTAATCTTGGTTGTATTGGCTTTGTTTGTACAAAAACTTTTCAATTTAATGTAGTCAAATTATCCATTTTGCATTTTATAATGTTCTCTATCTCTTGTTTGGTCATAAATTCTCCTGTTTTCCATAAATCTGACAGGTAAACTATTCCTTGTTCTCCCAGTTTGCCTATAGTATCAGCCTTTATATCTAAATTGTGTACCCATTTTGATTTTATCTTGGTATATGGTGTAAGATTTTGGTCTATGCCTAGTTTCTGCCATACTCTTTTCCAGTTTTCCCCAGCAGTTTTTGTCAAATACTGAGTTCTTATCCCAGAAGCCGGGCCAATTCTACTTTTTAAGGACTTGTTTTCTAAAGTTAATCTTCGTCCTTCCTTTTCCAAGCTATTGACTCTCTCTTGCATGCCTCTCATTTCTTTTCCCAATTTTTCTTCTACCTCTCTTATTTGACCTTTAAAATCCTTCTTGAGCTCTTCCAAGAAGGCTTTTTGGGCTTGAGACAAGTTCATATTCACCTTTGAACTTTTGGATGTGGGTATATTGACAATGTTGTCCTCTTCTGAATTTGTGCCTTGATCTTCCCTGTTCCCATAATAAGAATCTATGGCTATTGTCAGTTTCTGCTTTTTGTTCATGGTGTTTGCCTATTTCTTGAATTTTAAAAGAAAAATGTTGAGTTCTCCTGCTTGAGTGAAGGGAGCACTTACCCAAACTTCTTTTCCTGCTCACCTGGGCCTTGCACTTGAATGATTGGCTCCTGCTCATCCAGGCCTTGCACAGGGATGTTTCACTGCTGGTGGATGTCTGTCAGCCTGGAGCTTTGCCTTCTGGAGTTGTGCTTCCCCGAGTTGTGTTGAGGCACTAGGTGATTTCACTTCTGGAGAATGCCATCGCCTGTAGTGGTTTTCCGAGTTGGTATCTATCGGTTCCCTTGCCTGTGTTGAGGCTGGTCCTGATGTTGGCACTTACCTGTTCCACCAACCTGGGTCTCAGGATCTCCCCCTGGTATGTTGAGGTGGGGCTTGCCGCTGGCTTGCTGGGACACCTCCAGTCCTACTGCTGCCCCTTCCCCAGAGTGAGAGGGGCCTTTCCCATTAATTCCTCAAGCTTCCTGGACTACAAGACTGCGGCACTCATCTTTCTGCTGGTTTAGCTGTTCCAGGATTTTTCCTGGGTTGATATTTTCTGGGTTTTCAGAGGTCAATGAGGGAGGGGGAGAGAGACTTACTTCTTACTCCACCATCTTGGTTCCTGGAAGTGGAAGTCTTCTATCAAACTTTTAAAGAACAGTTAGTACCCGTACTTCAGAAATTATTCTCAACAATTGAGAAAGGAAGAACCCTATCAAAATCCTTTTATGAGACAAATATAGTCCTAAAACCTAACCCAGGGAAAGATAAATCATGGAAAGAAAACTATAGACCAATATAATTAATGAACATTAACTCAAAAATTTTTAAACAAAATCATATCAAACAGACTACAGTAATTTATTCAATAAATCATTCATCATGATCAAGTGGGATTTATACCAGAGATGCGAGGATGGTTCAACATTAGAAAAATTATCAACATAATTAATCATATTAAAAACCAAAACATCCCAAACCACATGATCATCTCAATAGATGCAGAGAAATGAAAATCAAAACAACCCTAAAGATTCATCTCACACCTTGAAAACTGGCAAAAATGACCCCAAGATGGCAATTTTGAGGGATTGTGGGATGATAGGCACACTAATACATTGCAGTGGAGCTATGCAATAGTACAACCATTTTGGAATGCAATTTAAAATTATGAAAATAAAGTGAGTAAATGTCCATACCTTTTGAACCAGAGACCCCATCACTGGGCTTATACCCCAAGGAAGCCATCATTAAGAAAAAAGTCCCCATACACTCCAAAATATTTACAGCAGCACTTTTTTTTGTGATGGCTAAGAATTGAGGAATGACTAAACAAATTGTGGTAAATAAATATCATGGAATATTACCATACTGCAAGAAATAATGCATGATGAATACAAGAAGCATGGGAAGATGCACAGTAAAGTAAGCAAAGTCAGGAAAACAATATATACAGTAACCACAACAGTGTATATGGAAAGATCAATGACACACCAAAAAATCAAAAGTAAATGTAACAAAATTAAAGATCAGATGAAGCTTGAATGAAGAGAGATGAGAAGCCACCCCCAACCTACCTCTTTGTGGAGGTGGGAGGTCCTCAGGTGTTACACATGTTTTTGAACTTTTTCAATGTATTGATCAATTGTGCTTTTTTTTTTTAATCCTCTCAAAAAAAATACTGTTTGTCATATGGGATAGCTCTTGGGGAGGAGGAAGGAAGGGACACATGGGATACTATGGTGATATAAGAAACAGAAAATATCAATAAAACTTACTGGAAAAAAATAAGGGCTGCTATTTGGCTTCCTTTGGTGCTAGGTTCATTACTTCAGTAAATGATCTCTTGGTTTTTAAGGTTGGCTAGTCAGACACACTGATTAAATGATGCCATGTAACCACAATTACTCCATTTACCAGCAGTACCAGAGCTCAGAAGGGGAGGCTTACTTGTATGATAACCACACAGTAGAGATTTGAAAAATTTGAGTGTCCTACACTCAGGCAAATACATCTCTCCAGTTAAGTAAAAGTTTGTGTGCAGGTTTTCTTGACTCTGTCCTGGCATGATGATTTGCATTTGTGGTGGTACCTTGTCTTGCATGTTTTCAGAAGAAAGGCAGAAAGGAAGCTGAAAAATTCCCTGGGATAGAAGTGATGACATTAAGATCAAAGTTGATTTTCAATGCTGTTTCTTCCTCAATGCTATGACTTAAAATGTCAAGACTCAGTCTAGAGATGATCATAATAAAAGGCATCTGGTGTCTGCAGGTAGATGTAGCATAGTCCTTTAATACGTATTTCTCTTACTTTTCAGATATGTCATTTTAAGTTGTATTTTTCTTCCTAGTCCATTCAAACTCTTTGAAGACAATACTCCACAGTTAAGTCTCTGCTTTTCTATCTTCTGTGACTCTTGACTCTAGAGTGGGTGGGGTGTTCTTTGAGGTTTTATCCAGAACCTTTTGGTTCTACTGGACCAAAATGAAACTCTTTGCCCTTCTTACCTTCTTCCTGCTTACTTACCCTATTTCTTTGCACCTTGAACTGAGCACAGCTCCAGGTACTAATGGTAGTGCCTGAGGCTCTAAGGTCCTGGGGGTTCTTGGGCAGAGGTGGCCTCAAGGGAGTTTATCAGAGGTTCATGCTGCCCCTCCCCCTTTTTAAAAATGTGGACTGATTATCCTTCAGGCCTGTTTTGGAGGATAGGGGTACTTAGTGGTGTTTTTTTTTACTACAAATTTTGTTATTTACATTTGAGATCAAGCCTTGTGTAATTTCATTTCTGTATTTTCAGATCCCTAGGTTTCAGAGCTAGATATTGTAAAGAAAAAAATGTATGTCCAGAAAAGGAGGTGGGCTAACTATATGGTAGAAATGAGGGGGTAACAAATGGTTAGCCAAAGGTGCTGCACTGGGACCTACTCAATGTCCAGCACATTGGGTAAAATTTCTTTGGAAGGCTTATGGAAAATACATACAGGAACAGCACAAGATGAGGTGGTGTGATTGAGTTACAGTCACACCAGAAAACGGACACAATGAAATCATGGATCCAATGTTGTCTTCTCAGACTTTAACTAAATACATAAGGGTATTCTGCTTTGCCCACGTGGGATCTTTGGTTGGTTTCATTGTGCTCCTAACACTCATGCTTTGTCATTTGCTTCTATCATTTCAAACAGCTCATTAGTTATTCATTCTTTGGAACTTACATCCTGTCTCATTCTCACTGACCACATAAATCTGACTTATCCCTTCATGAAGGAAATACCCATATTTTGCTTTATGGCATGTCTTCTAATATTATGTTGCTATGACCTGTCTTCTAGTAGAGACAGACTGCTTTGTCTGGTCACAGACTCAATAATTCCCAAAACCTTGCCCCCAAACACTTAGAATCTTTGTTTACTTGCCATAGAACTTTAGATAAATTAAAATAGGGAAAGGTCATTTGGTATCGTTTGCTCCACCACAGGCAAGAGTCCATTTGATTCAGTTCAATTCAACAAACATTTATTAATTATCTACAGTGTGTTTGGTGTAGCAGATATGAAGACAAAATAGTCGCCCAAAGAGTTTAGATTTTACTGGAGGTATTACTTTGACATAATAGGGATCAGTGGATAACTTACTAGTTGCTGAAAGCAATCCAGCTCACAGTTTCCTTCTTGAGAAAACAACATTTGAAGAAAAAAAAACAACCTAATAAGTGTCCTAAATTCCTGGTATGATTAAAAAAACTAGCAGTCTGTTCCCGGAATCCTCTTTAGTCATGAGCAGTTCTGTTGTTATCTTATTGCCTCACTGGCTCTCTGAAAGAATCAGGCTTTCCCCTCTTTATTCTGTCTCTTTTCCATATCTTGGAGGCCATACTGTCTTCTGTACTGAGTTCCCTAGAAACTAGAAACATTTGCATTGTTTGTTTTAACCTCTTGTGCAATCCTTCCTGCTGTTGGAAAAGTTCTGATTCAGTCTGTAATAGCCATAATAAATAAGGTTACTATTGCATCATCTAAGAAATTACAGAATTGAAGAGCACTTAAAAATAATAAATCTTTTATCCCACATCCTTGTAATTTCAAATATATTTTGGGGAATTGAACACTAACTACCCTGTAAGTGAAATTCTTTCCTAAAACAGACCTGTGTATGACTGAAATCCCAATTTCATCGGTAAGCCAGATAGGATCCCTTGTGCCAGAAGAAAGACAATGGCTGGGGCAGCTAGGTGGTGCAGTGGATAGAGCACTAGGGAGGACCTGAGTTCAAATATGGCCTCAGACCAAACACTTAACATTTACTAGCTGAATGACCCTGGGCAAGTTAATAAACCCCAACTGCCAAAAAAAAAAAAAAAAAAAAAAGACAATGGCTGCTTAAGCTTGGATTAACAGAGGAAAAAGTAGACATGAATACGTGGAGAAAGTCTAAAGGCAGATTTTTACAGAAGTTCAAGTGTGATAAATATGGTGGTCAGGACTGAGTTTAAACAGGAGATGAAACAGAAATGGTCTATAGTCCAGATGTAAATTGAAAACAAAATCAGCCACCTTCTCATTTGTGATCTTACCGGAAATAATTCAAATCAATCCCTTAATTTTGATTATTCATAGTCATCTTTATATGGAAAAAAGGTTCTTAGTAAATTTTAGATTTGGGAAGAAAAAAGTTATCATAATTCAGCTCTTAAGATGCATGTGATGTATGATGCATAGATGAGACCCACAGCATGGAATCATACAGCTGGAAGGGGTCTTACTTGAGGAAAAATTGAGTATACTTTGGGCAAGTTGAATAATTACAAAACATGGACTGGGGTGCCATACATTATAAGTAAACTTGATACTTACTATTGTCAGAAGTCATAATGGGGCAGATTATTCCTGGCAGGCAGGATAGTGTAAAAAATGCATAAAAGTGGGATTGATTTAGGTAGAAACACTGTGCATTTCAATTAGAGGTATTAGGAACACTAGAAATCAGAACCAGTCAGGCTGGGGCAGAATGGTGAAAATCTTTAGATAAATAAGTTTGAGGCAGTAACTTGGGAAAGAGTATTTTAGAATTTACCTCATATTTGAGTTTTTCTATGACAATGTTAAAGCTGAATAGGGATTTAAACAATATCATTTCCATATTTCTTTAGAATCCCCTGATTCATAACAGATTTATTATTTTATGTACAAAGATCAAATTGAATTGCTTGAGGGAGATCAATTCTTTGTGCTCTAGCCCTGATTTCCTTAAGTTTTTTTTTTTTTTTTTGGTGAGGCAATCGGGGTTAAGTGACTTGCCCAGGGTCACACAGCTATTATGTGTTACGTGTCTGAGGCCGAATTTGAACTCAGGTCCTCCTGACTCCAGAGCCGGTGCTCTGTCCACTGTGCTACCTAGCTGCCCCAAGTTTTTTTTTTTTTTTAAATTAACAATTATAGCTCTACAATAACATTCTAAAGGTAGAAGATGACATTTCACCTTATTTCCTAATTGAGTATATCAGAGACCAGCAAATCTCTCGGCTATTATACATAAAGAATAAAGCAGTTCTGGAATATAGAAGATGGTAAATTTAATACTCTCCAAGTCATCTTTATATAAGTAGAGAACTTTGCCTAAAGTTAAATTCTAAAACTTAACTTGGCCTCTCCCTAAGACACACAAGTTCAAATCACCAAACTACAGTTAAGTCTTTTGTTAAAGTTGGAATTAATGTATTAATGATGGAAAAGAAAATGTACATATTAATACCAGCCCTATTTTCCAAGTATAACTGTAAGATCCATTTTCTGTATGTGAAAGTGTGTGTATCAAGTCCCTAGCTATACCTTACATAAACACCAAATAATGTCAATGTCACCTAAAGTTTTTTTTTGAGTTTGCCTTTTGTCAGAGATCAGTTAATTCCAGGCTGAAGAAGATAAGTGTAGACATTCATTAACATTGATTTAGTTTGGGAAGTTATTTTGTGTTTTTGAGCCTCTTCACTGCTTAACTGTCATTTTAAAAAAAATTAGATTTTAAGTCTTGCAAAACGAAGCTTAAAATACACCGACGTTAACTCAATGCAGCCGTGGGGTGTGTCTTTTAAAAATTAGCAGTTGTACAGACCACTCTTTGCATTCTTTAGAAATAAGATATAGTTCAATATTTTTAATCATAGCAACAGTTGATAAGAAAAACAGCAAAAAAGGTAATTGTTTCCATATGGAAAGAAAAGAAAGAAACTAGTCAAACAGTATACTGTCATTTAGTCAAATAAAAAGTGGCTACTGGTAGATTTGGCAGAAAGGGTGAATTTTCCTATGTGGGTTTCACTGTACATTTCTCAATGTACCATATATAATGTGCTTTTTAGATGTATCATTCCCTTTCCAAGACAGCTGCTAGTTTTCAAGTCTGCTTTATCTTCTTCAACTATTTAATACTGATCTGTTCTGTTTTTTCCATTACCTTATGTTTACTCAGATACAATATTTCCCCCAATTAAATGGCAAATGGTTATTTTACTGACACTTTGGTAGAGAGGGAAAAAAAGTCAGTTCCTGACTTCTATTTAAATGCAAAGTCTGTTTCTATCTACAGCAATCTGACATTTGACTGAAGTATCTACTGTATTCATAAAAACATAGGCCACTCCCCTAAAACAATATCTCTTTGAAAGGAAAATAAGGTTTTATACGAGGCATTGGGGGGGTGTGTGTGTGTGTGTGTGCGCGCGTGTGCATGTGTGTACATGTGTGTGTGTGTATGTGTGTGTGTGTAGAGAGAGTATAAACAATATTTTAGTCTAATATGTCAATATAAATTTCAAAGCACTGACTAGACTAAATTAAAATTGTTTTGGACCCTCTCCCCCCCACTCAAATACTCTTACAATGGTTATCAAAGGGGGATTTTATAATGAAAACTGAAAAGACTCAATCAGATTCTGCAATAACTAGTAAGCTTTTAAGAAAAAATAAAGCCCTGTGAAAATAAAGGAAGCAGTCACCCATTGCCTTTTGATATTTTAGGTTAATATTCAGTTGCTATAATTCTAAAATTTATTTTGAAACACAAGTTTTAATCTGATCCACTTAACGTGAAAAATTTAAGTAAGCCTGCAGATATTTGATTAAGGCGTTGGACAACAGTGCCCTCCTGTGGCATAGAGTATTTATTAACTCAAGAGATTACCTCTCCATTCTAGAATTCCAGTTTAAGCATAATTAAATAGCCAGTATTGTCATTAGGCAGGTTCAGGTTTAGTAAATGTTTTTGACTAAATAGTAAAGGTTTCAGGACAAGATAGTAGTTGAAAGAGATTACTTTAATTGTGAACAAAGATAGAATATACTTTTTCCAAGTAATTTTTAGAATCAAAGTACTATTTATAATAGCACCCACTGTGACAATTCTTCACCAAGGTATTTTATAAAAGCACCAATTTTCCATTTAAAGTAATAAGTAATTCATCAAAAAGGAGATGTTTTTATTGGAAAAAAAGTTTTTCTTTGGTAAAAAGGTTCCTACTTTCCCCTACTTACAGAATACAATCTGAATTCTAATCTGATTCTTCAGAAAAATAGGATTTTGAAACATGATAGAGAACATGGTTTATAAATATTTCAATCCAGAGGTCTTCAGAGATACTTTCTTCCACTGAAAGTCCATTTACTTTGAGATCAAAGGTTACAGTAACTGGCAACAACCTGTTCCAATACTGTGAAGCTGTCTAAAAAATCCTCCTCTTCAATTCCAAACTTTGTATACTGGTGAACATAGGCTCTGGTAGAAAAATGGGAAAAAATATGTTAAATATAGAATTTGAGCACATTATAATTCAAAATTGGGTTATAATGTGTGCTTTTTTTTCCTTCTGAACATTAGGAATTGCAAAGTTGTAGGCCAAAGTCTTAGCACTCCAGAAGAATGTGACAATGCCAACTAGAAGGAAGGAAAGGAAGTAAGCATATAATCCCGTTTTACAGGTAAGGAAACTGAGGCAGAAAAAGGTTAAGTGTCTTGTCCAAAGTCACACAGCTAGTTAGTATTTGAAACTGGATTTGAACTCAGGTCTTCCTGACTCAAAGCTCAGCATTCTATCTATTTTACCAACAGTCGCTTCTTCCCCTAAAGAGGAGGCAGGTATGGAAGGGGCAGCCAGGCATGTGCCACAGGCTATCAATGACTGTTAAATGAATTTAGATAAGAAAAGGAAATTAGAGATTAGCATTATTAATGTTAAAGAGACACCTTTCAATAGCAAGCTTTCCAAGTATTTTGAAAATAAATATTCAATTCACATATAGTTTTTCAGGAACAGAGTTATGACATGAAAACAAGGTATACTTATACTAAACAGATATAATAAGTGCTTAAGAAAAGCTAGTTGTATTTTATATTTGCCAATCATTTTGGAACTTGGGAGGTTGATGGGTTGGGGAAGGTGGAAAAGTCACTAAGTTTCTTTTCACATTTGGATGATATCCTTGAAAGAAAAAGAAAAACATGGTGTAGAAGAAATCAAATACTATCTGATTTAAATGAAAGACCAACAATCTGTTTATCCAGTCTTCCTACCTATACAATTTCAACCACAGTTACAAATAAAAAGAGGGACTTGTTTTTCTCTGGTTTCATTTTTAAGTAGAGCCTTCATACAATTTTCATTATTTTTCTTTTTACTGACACAAACACCCTGAACACACACACACACACACATATATCCATGAAATTGATGGCTATAACTTAAAGTCTACATAGTGTTTATGAGTCTCCAAATGCCTGAAGGATAGCATTTTGGACTATGGATATAACCTACAAACACCCACATCCACCCTCCTTACTGGTAAAAATTGAGAACTCCAACTACTGAGGTATGGGGGCCAGGACAAGAAAAAACAAAACCCCCAAACATGCTCCATAATCTAGGACCTTTTTTTGACTTGGGTGACATTAGGCTAAAATGATACAGGGTAACTGTAAAGAAGTCACAGAAATGGCAACATGCGAAAAGGAATGGTGTATGGCCTTTCCACGGCAGGATGAAGAGAGGATTTAGGGGTTAACTTTAGCTCTATGAGTCTCCATGTTTTAGTGTACTAGTCCTGCCATTCACTACCTAAAGATGTTCTTCCGCCACCAGGTAGTGGTGACACAGCTAACCTTCAGAAATCCTTGGGTGTACGTGGGTATGACTAGTGACCTTCAAAAACACATAGACTACACATTGTGATTACTAGTGACAAAGAATCGCAGGCTGTAATTAAGTTGCCAATATGTTACTTTAAGTTTATTTTACTTACTTTGAAGCAAACATGTTCCAGGCTTTGCCTATGACGGTATCAAGTGGTTTTAGTAAAAATTGACTATTGCTGACCAAAGCGGCCGATTTCTCATATTTGTTAAAGGCTCGATGTGTTCTCCATTCGCTGAAGGCATCACTAGGCTGGAGCCACGAGGTATATAAGGCTGGATCTTTAAAACCCCCTTTGGAGGAAATAGCACAAGTTATTCTCTCAGGCATTATTTCTTAAAAAATTCTCTTTCTTTCCTTTTTTAAGGCATTCAGGGTTAAGTGACTTGCCCAGGGTCACACAGCTAGGAAGTGTCTGAGGCCAAATTTGAACTTGGGTCCTCCTGACAACAGGGCCAGTCCTCTATCCACTGCACCACCTAGCTGCCCAATGAGTATTTCTTAATTTTCAAGATCATTTAATAATCTTCTCTTTTCTAATCAGTTTTATATGTACCAAAAATTCTCTCATTTATTCTTAAGTCAATATGAAGAGTAATAGGAAAGTACACAACTGTGTTGTACTTAAGTGACCTCCCCACCCCCTCCTTTTTTTTTTTTTATAGAAGGCTTATTACTGAGCTTGCTTGGCTCTTTTATATAAGTGCATGGACTGGCCAATTTACTACTGCTGAACTCATCAAATCAGAACTGAAACAAGAAACCTGCCAGGGAGCTGACAGCCAACAGCAGTAGCCGCACTATAAGGCCAAATCTTCAGAAAACTTTGAGCTAAATGCACTAAGTCCACTGTGCCACAGAAACAAACACTGGTTACTTTCCTGTTCCTCCATCCCTCCAGCCTGGTTACCACCCCCACCCCAAAAAAAGCTTTGGGTTGGTTTATATTCATCGTCTTTACCAGAAGTACTTCATTTTCACCATGATTTTTGCTTACCTAAGTCTGCACTGTGCACATCTTTACCACGCAGGATGACCAAGTTGGCTATAGAAGTGTTAAAATGGGACTCCTTGTTGTGAGGGACCTTTTCAAGGGCAGGAAGTCCTAACAAAGGTGGTCGGACCTGCCAATCAATACCTTAACAGAGAGTAAGTATGTTAATTTCCATTTGCCTTAGGACAAAAATACTGGACAGCATTTGTAGGTGTTTTTTGCAAACTTGCTTATTTAGTAAAAGTGTGCTTTCAGAAATATAAGGTGGCTGTTTTTTAATCTTTGTCCTGTGAACCTAGAGTGATTTTTAAAATTTAACCCAATGCCCAAAATGGATGAAATGAACATCAAAATATTAAGGAATGTAGAAAAGACATGACTGAAAACTGCTTATTCTTTAATAATCTGTGATTTCACCAGCATATGTATGCATTCCCTCACTTCAGACTGCAGTGCCTCTCCATGAGTTGCTGTTGATAAAGAGACCCAAGCCCTCACTGGTCTCTCTGGTGATGATAAATATATAGTCTTTAACTAGTTCCTCACTTAAAACCTTTCCAGCTTGGAAGAACATGGCAAAGACCTCATGAACCCAGGGTCCTTCCATGCCACAATGAGGCATTTGAATAGAAGTGGGAAAGTTCTACTTTCCCTCTACCACTTGGGTTAAAAATAAGAATCTTTTAAAAATGAAAATAAAGCTGGACTGTGTGAAAATTTGGTTGAAAACATTAGATTTATTCTTATAGTCTTTTGTCTTTTATTTTTACTAAGACATAAGAGAAATATAGAAGATGGAGAAATAATACAACTGATAAATCAGGTCACTTAAATATAAAATCAAGAAAGAAGGAGATAATAAAAATGTCCTGCCTCTGATACTGCTGCCTGTGTGACCCTGGGCAAGTTACTTAACCTCTTAATGACTTACACAACTCACATAAGAGTGTCTCTAAGAGTATACACTGAAGAGCAGATGCCAATCTGCATTGTTCGAATAAGTTCCCCACGTCAATGCACTTATGGGCCAGATCAAAAACAAACAGAATAATCAAGAAAAAACAGGTATCTACAAAACCATAAAATACCCAAACTGTCTCAACAGGGAGAAATAAGAAAACTCTTTGAAGAATTATATGGTTGGTGGAGTGGGGTGGGGATAGGGATGAGAAAGGTACCTGGGCTCACTGTATTCACTGAAGAATGTTTCCAAAACTTTTTTTTTTTTTTTTGGTAAGGCAATGGGGTTAAGTGACTTGCCCCAGGTCACACAGCTAGTACGGGTCAAGTGTTTGGTCTGAGGCCGGATTTGAACTCAGGTCGTACTGACTTCAGGGCTGGTGTTCTATCCACTGCGCCACCTAGCTGCCCCCCAAAACTTTCAAAGAAATGATCCTTATCCTATATTAACTGTTCTAAAATATAGAAAAAATTCCTCTTAACAGGCAAATATAGTTTTAATTCCAAAATGTGATGAGGACTACAACAAATAAGCAATGTGTTATAGAACATTTATGAGAACAGATACAGAATTTTTTTTTTGTTTTTGCTTTTCAGTGAGGCAACTGGGGTTAAGTGACTCACCCAGGGTCACACAGCTAGTAAGTGTCAAGTGTCTGAAGCCGGATTTGAACTCAGGTCCTCCTGATCCCGAGGCCAGAGCTCTATCCACCACACCACCTAGCTGCGCCATCTAGCTGCCCTAGATATAGAACTTTTAAAGAAGATCTTGACAAATATAATCTATTACCTGAAACAAATCTCTATAGAGACTAAGTTGGGTTTATTTCTCCTTGGAAATATGTAAAGCTAGAAGGAATGAAGAGTATCAACATAATTCATCACATTAATGAGAAAAATAGTAAGAATCATGATTTTAATATATGAGAAAGCATCTAGCAAAAAAAAATCCCACATCAATATGGACATTTTTCTAAGCAGACATATTTTAAACCATAAGCTATCATAACTAGTGGAGCACTAGTCATTCATTCCCTGTAAACAAAAACAGAGACAAATCCCAGAATGACAATAGCTATCAGTATTTTGTAACCAAAGTTAAAATAAAGTCACAAAAATCAATTGCATGCCTAAATATTAGGAGCATACAACTAGAAAATAAAATTATAAAAAATGATTAAATGATTCCATGTGAAACTCAGAAAATCAAAAGAAACCTAATGGGAAAAATAAAGGAAAGACTTAAGGAAAGACAGCAATGATAATACTTCAACGGATTTATGATCTCAACAACATAGATATTCCTAATGGGAAATATCACAATTATCCACATCTTATCCTCCTGTCCTCCAACTAAATGCTCTATAGAGGAACTATGCAATATATTGGAGGCCTTCCTCTAGGGCCTTTAACATTCTTTGTGTTACAGTATGGCACTCAGGCTGTTAACCTTCACTCTCACTACAAGACTAGCCTGCCTTTCCTGATTATACATATCCTGGATAGTTCTTCTTGTGTGCAAGTTATCATTTGCAATAGGCTGTTCAATTACCTATTCCCAAGGTACATCTTTCTACTGCCCTTGGGTCACCTCCAATTCGGATTTTCTGGAGAATGTAGCATTCCATGATACACTGATAAAACATTGGTGTTGAAAAGATATTCTTCTCTATCAGTGAACAATTTGGGATCAATGAAAGTGCTGTGTAGTTTCCCTAATGCAATCCAGTCCACTATCTTCCCTTCAATTCTGGACCTAGGTCCATCTGGAGTACTTATTCAGGCTATAGTTACTTATGGACAAATCCAAGGGACTTTCCAACCAACTATCTACATGTCTTAGTCTGGACATTATGCATACTTTAGTCATTTTTTTTCCTGTTAAAAGAATTAGCCCAAATTCTTTTGCATGATCATGGAGAGCACTCTAAAGGCTATGTTAGTATCATAGGGCTTTGTGCAATCAGTACAATGTCATTTGCACATAGCAACACCTGGAAAATGTTGCTATAAGTCATACATACTTATAGTAACTGATGAAGATGCCAACATTAACCTTTGTACATGTATGCTTGATCCCATCAACTGTTTTTCCACCTCTCTCTCTAATCCTCACTCTTACCCTATCACCTGGTTCTTTTCCTGCTACCTACAAACATGCTTAATTCTCCCCAACCTTGAAAAAAACCCTACTTGGCCCTCCCATCCCCTCAAATTATCTATCATTTTATCTTTCTCCTTCTTTTCACAGCCAAACTTCTAGAAAAAAAAGGTGTTTACTCTTATTGCCTCTACTTTTCTCTACCCCATTTATCAACTTCCTGTAATCTGGCTTCCAAACTTATCATTCAACTGAAACTGCTCTCTCTAAAGTTACCAATGATCTCTTAATTTCCAAATCCAACGGCCTCCTCCCAATCATCATCTTTGTTGGCCTCTTGGCAACACTGGGACATTGTTCATTTTAAGTTTTCCTTCTACCTGTCTGAACATCATTCTCAGTCTCCTTTGCTGACTCTTCATCTATGCTATTTCCACTCACAGTGAGTATCCCCCAAAGTTTATTCTTGGTCCTCTTCATTCTCTAAATCTCTCCTTTGGTGACCTAATCAGTTTCCCCATCTCCATGTATATGATACCCATATCTACATATCCAGTCCTTGTCTCTCTCTTGCGCTCTAGTCTTGCATCACCAACCGCACAGTGGACATTTCAAACAAGATGTCTTGTAAACATCTCAAACTCAGTATTTCCAAAACAGAACTCGTTATCTTTTCCCCCAAACACAACCCTCTTCCAGTGTATTTCTGTCAAGGGGAATCACTATCCTTGCAGTTATCAAAGTTCACAATACTGGCATCATCCTCCATTCTTCAGTCTCTCCTCACTTTCCAAATCCAATGAGCTGCCAAGTCTTACTGATTCAACCTTCAACATTTCCAGAATCTGTCCCTTTTGATTCACATGGCTACTACCCTAGTTCAAGTCCTCATCAACTCTCTCCTGGGTTACAATAATAGCCTCCTAATTGGTCTACCTGCTTTGAGTCTCTTTCTTTTCTAATCCATTTTCCTCAAATCTGCCAAAGTGATTTTTCTGAATTTTAAGCCTGATCACATCACTCCTTTGCTCAATAGATTCTAATGGCTCCTTGCTACTTTGAGCACTAAATAGAAACTCCTTTTTTTATTTTTGGCATTTAAAATCCTTCAAAATCTGGCTGCAATCTATTTTTCCTGCTTTGTTATACATTACTCTCCTACATGCACCCTACATCCCAGCAAACTGGATTCCTTTACTGTTCATCAGACAACTCCCATCTCTGTGCCTTTGCCTTAACTGTCTGTCATACCTATAACTCCATCTCTCCTCACCTCCCCCTCTTGGAACCTTTCAAGTAGTACCTTTCAAGATTCAGTTTAAGTTCTACCTTCTATAGGAAGCTTTTCTTACTTCCTCCAGCTGCTAGTGCCTTCCCCCTAAAAATTACATTGTATTCATTTTGTATAAACATATATACATGCAAGTTGTTTCTTCAGCTAGAGTGTGAATTTTTTGAGAGAGAACCATTTCACTTCAAGAACCATTTTACTTCTGTATTTATATTCCCAAAGTCTAGCAATGAGCCTGGCACACAGCAAGTGTTTAAAAAATGCTTAATGATTGATTTATCAGGAATCCCTCCTCCATTTGGACTCTTCAAGGGGCTTCTGCCATGATAGTGGAAAAGATAATGATAGCCACATTTATGCCTGGTTTATAGTCAGCTGACATTGATAATCAGATAAGAAGTTATCTGAGTGGTTGTACATGTATAATTTTACATATACAGAGGCAACTAGTGAATAGAGTGCTGAGCCTGGAGGCAGGAAGACCTAAGTTTAAATCTGGCCTCAGACACTTACTAGCTATGTGACCCTGACAAGTCACTCAACCTCTAAGTTTCCTCATCTACAAAACAGACATAGTAATAGCACCTACTTCCTGGGGTTGCTGTGAGAATCAAAGGAAATAATATTTTTAAGTGCTTTTCAAACCTTAAAGTACTATATAAATGATAGCTATTATTATATTCAAAAGAGGCAACCCGGGGAAGAGCCTTTAAGGTTGCACCTATAATCAAATGCCTTTTTTTTTTTTTTAGGCAGTTGGGGTTAAGTGACTTGCCCAGGTTCACACAGCCAGTAAGTGTCAAGTGTTTGGTCTGAGACCGAATTTGAACTCAGGTCCTCCTGACTTCAGGGCTGGTGCTCTATCCACTGCGCCACCTAGCTGCCCCAATCAAATACTTTTTTAAAAAACGAAATCAAATACCACGAGCTCCTGTGTACCTTTCAGTCAACTGTACAACTCTGTTGTAGTGTACTATAGAAAATTACTGATGAAGCTGGCATGGAACATTATGTGTAACAGATTTTTTTTCTCATGTGTTGATTGGTTTTGCTAAATATTTTCCTCTTTAAAAAAAAATCCTTTAGGGGCAGCTAGGTGGCACAGTAGATAAGGCTCCAGCCTTGGAGTCAGGAGGACCTGAGTTCAAATCCAAACTCAGACACATGATACTCACTAGCTGTGTGACCCTGGGCAAGTCACTTAACCCCAATTTGCCTGGGCCGGGGCGGGGGGGGGGGGAACAAGTCCTAAAAAAATAAAATTAAAATAAAAATAAAAAAATCCTTTTATTATAAGAGCTCTCTGAGCAGAGAGAAAGATACAAGGGAAAATTAAGGCAATGTGAAAACAAGAGATATCAATATCCATTATTTTTTAAAAACAATTAATGGTAAAAACCTGGCTTTTCTCTATTCTCACCATAGAGAAAACAGACATGGTTCAACAATCATTGACACCTTCTCTATCCCTTTTTGTGCTAATGATAACACATAATTTTTTCTAATCATTTGGTATCTTTACTTCTTTCAACTACCTTAATAATTAATGCCCCAGCAGTTTCAAAATTATGTCATCTCCAACACAGATTTCTACTGAGTATGCATAGTTTGGTCTAGTCGCTTTTCCTGTTTGTCCTCCTTATACAGCACATCAGAGAAACAGATATAAATAATAACTAACACTTATATGGTGCTTTAAAGTGTTCAAAGTGCTTTACATATACTACCTCATTTGCTCTTCAAACACCAACCCTGTGAGATGGGTGTTATTATAATAACCATTTTACAAATGAGCAGAGTAGTACAGACGTACTTAGTAGATCCACTGTCATGGCTGTGCGAACAGTTTGTTATAGAAACACAAACAGACCTGTTCTATTTGTTATATGGTGTTATCCTCCTATTATTTTCATCTAACAATGCCACTAGGGTGATCTGCCCTAGTTAGATTTCACACGAAACTTTCTGCATACTCATTTTTCACCACTGTTCACTGTTTTATAAAGCAATGCTGCTAACAATCTTCTATGGCTGCCATGTTACTCAACTTGGCAAGATCAAGTTTTTGTTGGTGAGGGTGATTTCTGAGTTCTTCAGGCTTCTTTGTGACAGTCATTGGATCACAGATCCAGAGCCAAATGGGACCTTAAAGGTCATCTGGTACACCTCCTTCATTTGAGAGATGATATGATTCTTCACATTAGTTAACTCTAGTTGGAAATGGTGATAGTCCTTGTAGATGACCATTTTCCATATGAAGGATCAGCTGATTAAGGAGGACTCTGGTAAGAATCTTGCCAGCAATGACTAAGAGAGAGAGTCCCCCTTGTGACTGTCCTAGGACAATCTGTTTCCTTTTCCTTTCTAGAGACGGACAATGGAGGAATCCTTGATCTTCTGGGGGATAACTTCCTCTTGCCATATAATCCAGAAAATTTCAGTCAGCACTGGGGGAGAAGGCAGGAGATCACTCTTCACCCTTCTCTTTTCACAGCTAGTTCGAGGGGATTTGTACATTTTCAGTGCTTCCAAGGTGGTGTGCTCACTGCTCTCCTGGTCTGCATTCTGGTCCTTACCCAAGCATGACCTCTACTCCCTTGCAACTGCAAGAACTCCTCTCCACCTTGGAACTGTGACTTGAAACTGGGTCATGGATAATGGAATTACCAAGCAGCATCCAGTCTTGCACCAGTACCTGCCCAAGGGTCCTCTGTAATCTCTTTCTGACCAGTTACCACCTCTAAGTAGTTAAAGGTCCTGGAACTGCTGCGGCTGCTGCTGCTACACCACCATATCCAAGGCTCACAGCTGGTATTGCTGACAGGCTGTGCTCCAGGCCAATACACACCTTAATGTCATAAACCTTTCCTTCCAATCTCCAGTCAGGGGTGGGGAACCTGGCGCCTCAAGGCCACATGTGGCCCTCTAGGTCCTCAAGTATGACCCTTTGACTGAATCCAAACTTCACAGAACAAATCCCCTCAAATCCTTTTATTAAGGATTTGTTCTGTAAAACTCGGACTCAGTCCAAAGACCCAGAAGGCCACATGTGGCCTTGAGGCTGCAGGTTCCCCACCTCTGTGTAGGTTGTCTTGGGCTGGAAAAATGTCTCACCTCAACCTTTTGATGGCTATTCCACTCCAGAATTCAATTTGATGCATTAAAGTTGATTTGAGAGGAATACTGGGAGAGTTCGGCTAGAATGCTCCCTCTAATCTGCCCTCCTAGGCATATCAAAAGAGGGAAAATAAATGTCAAAGGCTAGATACTCTAGAAGTTGATTCAAATGATCATAAAACTTCACACAGAAACACATTTAGAGCTGGAAGGGGCTTTAGAAGTCTAATACCCTTATTTTATTTTTTTTTATTTAAAATGCTTTTAATAATGCCCTTTTCTGGGGCAGCTAGGTGGCACAGTGAATAGAGCTCTGGCCTGAGAGTCAGGAGGACCTGAGTTCAAATCCAGCCTCAGACACTTAACACTTACTAGCTGTGTGACCCTGGGCAAGTCACTTAACCCCAATCGCCTCACACACAAAAAAAAGAATAATACCCTTTTCTCATATCTACCACTACTACAGACGAACTTCCTTTGAGTAGAAGCCTTTCCTTTAAAAAAAGTATATATAGTCAAGCAAAACAGATCAAGATATTGACCACATCCTGAGACTGTATGTCTGTTTCTGTACATCTAAAGGTATAAGATGTACCTTTACTTCATCTTCAGTATTTTGAAGTCTGACGAATGCTACTTCAGTTAAAGTTCTGATGTCTTTCAGTTGTTTCCCCACACATTAATGTAGTTATTATGTAAATTGTTCTCATGGTTCTGCTCACTTCACTCTGCATCAATTCATAGAAGTTTTTCCATATTTCTCTGAATGTCATGTTCTTCATTTGTTATAGCATAATAAAATTGCACTGCATTCATATACCATAATTTGCTCAGCCATTTTCCAGTTGACGGGCAGCTATTTTGTTTCCAAGTCTTTGCCACAACAAAAAGTGATGCTATAAATATTCTTGTGTATAAGAGATCCTTTTGGAGGGACTCTCACTGGGCCAAAAGAAATGTAGTTCACTGACCTTTTGGGTATAGTTTCAAATTACTTTCTAGAACGGCTGGACCAATTCACAGCTCTACCACAATGCCTGTCTTCCCACAACCCCTTGAACAACTGTTTTTCTCTTTTATAATCTTTGCCAATCTTATGTGTGAAATGGGAACTTAGAATTGTTTTATTAGCATTTCTCTTAATTATTAGTGACTTGAAGCATTTTTTCATATGGTTGTTGATAGCTCATATATCTTCATTTGAAAATTGCCTATTCAAGGGGCAGCTAGGTGGCACAGTGGACAGAGCACTGGCCCTGAAATCAGGAGGACCTGAGTTCAAATTCAGCCAAACACTTGACACATACTAGCTGTGTGACTTTGGGCAAGTCACTTAACCCCGATTGCCTCACTAAAAAAAAAAAAAAGAAAGAAAATTGCCTATTCATATCCTTTAACACTTACCTACTGGAGAATGACTCTTATTCTTAAATATCTGTATCAATTCTTTATGTATCTTAGGTATTTGACCTTTAGCAGTGGAATTTTCTGTGAAGATTTTTTCCAAATTAATTATTTCCCTTGTGATTCTAGTTGCATCTATTTTGCTTTTGCAAAAACTTTTAATGTTATGTAATTAAAATTGTTCATTTTATCTTTAATGATCATCTCTATCCCTTGTTTAGGTAAGAATTCTTACCCTCGCAATAGTCAGTCAGTCAACTAGTATTTATTAATCACCTACTGTCTGCCAAGTACCGTGTTAAATGCTAAATTATAGCTGTGAAAGAGATCTTCCTCTTTTGTCTCCAATATTTTTTATGTGACTGTTCATATTTAGGGCATGTACCCAAATGTAGTCTATTCTGACATATGGTATAAGTTATTGATCTTAAAATTTCTGCCTAACTGCCTTCCAGTTTTCCTAGCAATTTTTATCAAATAGAGACTCTTTACTTTTTCCACCAGTTATTATCCCTGGGTTTACTCAATGCTATGCTACCATGTACAATCACTTCTAATTTTTGCTTATATAATCTGTGTCACTGATTGACTTTTGTATATTTTAACCATTACCAAACTGTTTTAATTATTTCTTTATAATATTATTTGAGAACTGGTACAGCTAACTCCCCTTTATTGCTACTTTTTAAATTGTTTCCCTTGAGATTCCTGACTTTTTGTTCCTATAGAAAAATTCTACTATTCTTTTGTCGAGAACTCTAAAATAACCCCTTTGTAGTTCAGTATGGCACTAAACCTTAAGATTAATTTATTACAAATAAAAATAGCAGGTAACATTCATAAAGTACTTTTGCATCTGGTTTTTTTTTTTTGGCTTTTTGGTGAGGCAATCGGGGTTAAGTGACTTGCCCAGGGTCACACAGCTAGTTAAGTGTTATGTGTCTGAGGCCAGATTTGAATTCAGGTCCTCCTGATTCCAAGGCCGGAGTGCTATCCACTGTGCCACCAAGCTGCCCCTATACATCTGTTATTTCTGCTTTGCAATTTAGCACAAAATTTCACACCACCCTGATTAATTGTAATTCTGTGACCTTTTTGGGTTTCTAAAGCTTATGAATGATTTCATTCTAATATTCTTTGGTGACTTTGCTTCTAATTTACCTAAACAATTAATTCTGGTATATTTCCAGATTTGAAAGTTCTACTTCATCTTTCCCAAAAGACATTCCCAGTTCTTGTGTACCTCCCCTCTGCTGTCATTGTGAATATCTATCCCCATTATTTAAAACAGGGTCTAGACCCAGGTGACGGTGGAGGTGGAGAAGGGTGTCCCTCCTCACAGACCCCTCTACGGTTTAAATCGCCTTTTCCATTCCTTAACTAAATTTTATTCTTTTTTTGGGGGGGAGGCTATTGGGGTTAAGTGACTTGACTAGGGTCATACAGCTAGTAAGTGCCTGAAGCCAGATTTGAACTCAGGTCCTCTTGACTCCGAGGCTGATGCTCTATCAACTGCATCCTTAGCTGCCTCCTAAATTTTATTCATTTTAAAGCTATTGCTTGATTTAAACAATCTTTTCTCTTTTCATAATCAAGAAAGGGTTAACAAGAGGCAGCTATTTAAATTTCAGATATATTTAAAATGCAAACTGCATACCTATTTTTTTTTCTTCACTCTGGGATTACTTTCAAATTAGCTATCTTCCTTCACTATAATAAAATAATAGGTCTATCAATCTTAAGGAAAAAAAAAAGTGATCTACGTGTTACTTAACCCCTGAAACTTTTACAATTCAATTCTTATTTTTACTTAAAATAAATTTTATAGACTGGTATCCCCAAACTCATTAAGATATTTCAGCATATGTTAAGCTTCTGCTAAGTACCTTATCAGATAGTACAAAGAGAAGAGGGTAAGTTCCTGGAATTATACAAAGTCCCAGAAATTCTCCCCTGAAATCTTAAAATGATTAAGCTCCAAACTCCTAAATGATTAATTTCTAATTTCTTTACTCTCCAAAGCTCCAAAATCAACCAAGATGTTGTTTTTTTAGCAGTTTTACAAACCAGAAAAAAGTTTTCCTTTCTTCGATTATCTGACTTTATCTTTGTAATCCCAACATAGCCAGGGCTGAAATGACAAAGTATCTAGCTGTTTTTTTTTTTTCTTTTTAATCTAATCTCCCACTGAAAGACTAAAGTGGGAGTTAGTCCTGCTTATTGGGACAGAGTTTGGCATCACTGCTTCAAGTATGAAACTATCAAACTTCATTAATCTTCCTCAGCATTCTAAACTCTTTGGCTTCAGCTTTTTAGCAGTCTTTCTGGCTGGCTGCATTTTCCCCTTATAAATCTTTCAAGGTAGCAAAATCTACAAACAACAATGAACATGACACAAAGACAAAAGACTTTTCTCCATTTTACAAAGAAACAAAAACACAGACAAAACAATAAAGCAAACACATACTTGCTAGCCTCCTTAGCTCCTACTGAAAGTCTAATCTCCAAGCTTTTAATTTGTCTCAAATTTGGGACCTGTTTGGATTTTGATATATTTAAGAATAATTTGAGAGTTCTATCTTTTAGTCACACCCTCTACTCCTGTACAGGAAATTCCAGGCCAATAAGAATTTCCTAAAGGGGTGTCAATTTAACACTTCACTCTTCCCCTGGTTTCATGCAAAAAGAAATTTTATCTTAGGGGGGGAATCCTGAGGGAGTCCTGAACTGTCAGGGTTGGGGTAAACCATCTCCAGCAGTGTGGAGGTAGATCTTTCCTTAGCTTGGAAGAATTTGAACTTGAGGGGAGCTCGACCTCTGCGGGTCGGTCTTCCACAAAAAAGTCCCTCAGTGAAAGATCAACCAGAATACTCTAGGGATTTTTTTCTGAAAGGCTGTCCTGGGTGTCAGAGTTCTGACTCAACCCAGCTTGGCTCGCCAAAAACTGTGGCAGGTGGAATCTGAAATGACTGAGGAAACAAAAGTTCAAACTTCTGAGCATACCGATTTGTTAAAGCAATGGATATTAATTATGTAACAAATTGGGACCAGGCCTTCCTCAGCTTGGCACTGGACCCTGAATACAGGGGGAGACAGATTTTTATGCATTAAAAGTAAACCATTAACAGGATATAAACTAGGAAACAAGATTAGGTAATCTGATTTCTAATTGAGGGAAAGATTAGGGGTTTTTCGAATTGGGGTATGTGTGGAAAGGGTTTTGAAAATTGAGTGCAGGGAAAGTGAACAGGTACAGTTCCCTGAAATCAGAAAAAAAGGAGTCCTACTCCTCCCAAGCGTCTGTATTCAATCAAAGGAACATGGAAACAGTAACTGATTGACCAGGACGGGGACAGTTTTCAGATAAAACATATGGATTGCATGAAATGTATAATTGTAAGAAAACTCCTTCCATCAATCTTTGGATCTGACTGGGTTTCTGGTCAGCATAACCTAGATAGTTAATTAAAGGTCTCTAAGCTACAGGTAGAGGTGGTCCAGCTTCCTAGCCACTCAGATCCAGGTTCAAACAATGTAATAAAGTTTTCTCACAAAATAGAAATTAGACTGGACCCATATTTGAACAGAAAGGGAACTGAGCTAGATCTTGGAATGAATCACAAGATGAAGCCAGTTTGGTTCACACAATTCTCACAATTCCCTCATACATAATAAAAGTTTGCTTTTATTAAACCCCTCATCTACTCTGAGCCAATAACTCTACTTTTTAGAAGATATCTCAAGGAAATAACCAAGAAGAAAAAAATGACATCCACAGAGATATTTGCAACAGCGATATTTGTAATAGCAAAAAACTGGAAACAACTCAAATGCCCAGTAAAAGTGGGAAACTATGTTATATTAATATAATGGAATCCTATATTGCTATGAAAAATCACCTGTAGCCTAGCAGGTTTAAAAAAAATACACATACACACGTATATACATACACACACACACACACACATACACACACACACACAAAGAGCATGTATATTCTGACAATAATGATATACAAACATGCAGCAACAAAGAACGAGAGAATTTACAGGGATGTAAATAAAACACATTGCTAATTCAATTTCCTCCTTATTCCCTGGCTCCATAAAATTGTTTCAGTTCTTGACTTGGAAAGAAATGAATTAGGGAGTATATTACAAGACACATCCACAAAACTCTAGCATAATAATAACAAAGTACTATAGTAAGAAAATCCAAGAAGTAGCAAAGTAAAACATGCAGGCAATGTACTTTTTCAGTTTTGAAACTTATGATATTTTCACTTTGGTTAAGAATTATCACAGATGTAGAACAGAGCTATTACGTACTATTTAATAAATTGAGGCCATCAGAGACAAATTAACCAAAATATATAGGATCAAAACCCAAAGTCATATTACTAAATAGTCACGGAAGTTGTTAATTTAAGGAATAATAACAGGGCTGGAATAGATGATTGTCCAACAGCATTGTCTAAAGCTGATTTACAATTTTGTTTAGGGGGTATGGAGGAAAAAAAGCAACTTAAACCACTGGGACTTTTGGGAAGCAGTCCTATGTTTGGGAGTCCTACCCTAGTAGGACCAAATCTATTAATATTAGAGGTTCTCAAAGCCCAGATTGTGGGAATATTTTTTTAAAAAAACATTTTTTACCTTCTTCCATTTTAGCATTAGAAATGAGCATCTGTCTTAAATGCTTGAGCAATCCAGTCCAAGCAAAGGTGGTGTATGACAACGAGTTTTCGGACATTTGAGGAATGTTACGGAGACCTAGCATCTTGAATTCAGGGTGCGGAACTAAGCTTGCCATCAAGTCTCCTAGAAAGAGAGAGAAATATCTTTAATTAATTACTCCAGATCATTGCTATTGAATTACACACACACATGTATGTAGGGACATATATATCCTAGTGCACATATGTATATGTATATATATGTGCATGTTTTATACACACATATGTGTGTGTATTTTGAACTGATCAATTTGATGCCAAAATATGTATTTTATTTTCTAAGACCAGGATCATTCAAAATGAATGACATTAAAAGACAATTGCAGGAGAAATACGTCTAATGCAAAGAACATATCTGACAAATTAATATCTAGTAAAAGTATTAATCAACACATTTGTACCCAGAGCCATGACTGGCATGAGGCCATTAGGACTTTGCCCTACTGTGTCAGCATAGGGTAGGGGTGCAGAAGGTAGGCTTCTACCTGTCTCCCACCCCACCTACAACTGTACTTGCCTTAGAGACCAAATGAGAGTTTAGAAGATGAATAACTGAGAACTTAAAGAAAAAAAATTAAAGTAAGTCAAGTCAATAACGTTTTATTAAGTACATACTATGTGCCAGGTACATTTTCTATGCACTGTGATAAATAAATTATCAAAAGAAGCACAAATGCTAACCTGCATTTCTATCATGCTAACTTTTATAAAACATTCTCTTGGGGACATTCTTAGAAGAAAGGATTTTTATTTGCTTACAGATATAACTGAAAGAAAAATAACCAAGTATCAATATGTGATAGAGATGGAGGTGGATTAGAAATACCTCCAGGATAGAATGTGCACATATATGTAAGTTTTCGTTTGCTCTGAGAAGAGGGGCAGGAATCATAGAATCATAGATTTCAAGCCCGAATGCTCAGCTAATGAGTCTGGATTTTATCCAGCAAGTAACGAGGAGCTGAAAGAACACATTAATCATGTCACTGAACATTCAAAATCCATTGATGACTTTCTATTGCTTATAAATTCTAAGCTCTCTTGTTTGACATTTAAGATCCTCTACAATCTGGCTTCAACCTAATTTTTCAGGTTTATTTCCCATTATTCCTTTTCATATACTAAGTGCCTTAGCTAAGAAGACTTCTTTCTATTTCCTAATCATACTATGTACTTTCCCATCTCCATGCCTTTGCTCACACTGTAACCCCTCTACTTGGCATATCTTTTCTCTTGCCCTCATCTTTGTTTGTCAAAATTTTATAATCCAATACCACTCCCTCCAAAAAGCCTTATTTGAGCTCTCAAACTAGAAGTAATTTCTCTCTCTCTCACCTATGCTCCTATAGCACTTGGCTTATATCTTTATCATAGCACTTCCAAATCAGAAAAGTACAAAGCAGGAAGTATCAAGTTCATCATGGGCAGTCATTTGTTATTCACTTCTGTACACCCCACAGCATCTAGCACAGTACCTTGCACATAGTGAGCATTAAGAAATGATGAACTCAATCTGACAAGCATGTATTGAAGGTTCTGATCAGGAGAATGATGCAATCTATTATACTTTATGATTAACCTGACAGTGTTATGCAGGAAGACTTGGAAGGGGAAGAGGCCAGAAGCAATAAGGCCACTGAAGTAGTGTTGGTGAAAAATAATGAGGGCCTGAACTATGATGATGGCAGCCAAAATAGAATGGATGGAATCCAGAAACAAAGAGGAAGTGAATTTGAGAGAACCTAAAGATCAGACATGGCGACAGAGACAAAATAGTCGGAGTTAAAAATGATATTGAATTCTCAACTCCATGTAGCTAGGAGAACGGAGGTGCCATCAACAGAACAGAAAAGGTCAGGAGGAAGACCTACTTTGGAGAATAAAGATGAATTTAGTTTTAGGTTGAATTTGTGGTTTGGTGCAATATAAAAAGATTAAGATGTTTAATAGAATTGAAAATGTGTAACAGGAGCTCAGGTTGGGGCTAGGCTAGACAGGTAAATTGGAAGTTATCTGAATAAATATCATAGCTGAAGCCTAAGAGTTTATGAGAAAACCCAGGGAGGGTACAGGAAGAGAAGATGGTTGAGGACAGAACCTTAAAAATTGGGTACATTTAATGTGCAGAAAAACAAAACTAAGCAAAAAAGACAAAAATCAATGTGGTATTATGGAAACCAAGGAAAGTAGGTTTTGAAGAATTAGGGGATACTCAAGAGTGTTTACTATATTGCAGAGAGGTCAAAGGAGGTGAGGATTGAAAAAAAGTCACTTAAGTAAAACATAACATGTTGGTTATTAAATTGTTATTAATAGTAATAAAGCATAAACTACTTCATGTTAACAAATGATAAAAATACAAAAATGCAAAGTAATGTATATTGCCAGTTACAATCACTTTATCAGGTGATTTTGCTTAACTTTTTTATGGGAAGATACCATAGGAAGAGACTGATGTGTTAAAACAAGATGTATCAATAAAAATGTTTTTAATAAGATAGAAGAAAAAAAGACAACTGAATGTATCAATCAAGATGGCACTTGTAATCTCCTAGAGAATGGTCTTAGTAGAATGAAGAGATATCTAAGCCAAATTGCTAAGGACTCATGAGTAAGCAAATGAAGGTATAAACTGCTTGTCACAAGAAGTTTAATAGGTAAAGCATACAGGGAAAGGTGGTTTATCTTTTATTTTATTTTTATTTTTTATAGAAAGAGCTGAAGAGGTTTGCATGTAGACAGGAAACAGCCAACAGAAAAAGAGATGATGGAGATACAAGGGTAAAACAAGGAATAACTGATAGAACAAGTCTTAAAGTAAAGAATTTATTCTTTATAAGAAGAGGAGCTATGTATTTTCAGTCAGGAAGAATTGGTGATAGTGAGAAATTCTGAGCTTTGAGTGGGGTTGAGGGAGCTCAGTTTTATGTAAACTAAGAATGTAGGTCATTTGCTGATTGTAAAGTAAGGATGGTAAGTCTGAGTAGAATTTAAAATTTGAAAAAGCTGCTGTGGAAAATGGAAAAGGGAGTTAGTAAAGAGATGAACACAAATCTTGAGTATCAGTGATGGCCCAGCTGAGGTTTAAATAGCACAAATTTATAGCAGAACAAGTCAGCAAAGTGAGGATTATTTAGAATTGAGTGCTGGCAAGGAAGGAGGTCAAATGGGCAAGCAATTTTAGGGAGCTAGTGAGGGCATGCTGCAGTTGGTGACAGACTGAGATAATGGGAAGGGGTTAAGAAATCATGTATGTCGCGCCAAGATGGTGGAGTAAGAAGTAAGTTATTCTCATGCTCCCTTATTGATCTCTGAAAGCCCAGAAAATATCACCCCAGGAAAAACCCTGGAACAGCTGAGCCAGCAGGAAGATAGGGTACAGCAGTCTTGTAACCCAGGGAGCTTGGGGGATTAATGGGAAAAGCCCCTCTCACTCTGGAGGAGAGGGAGCAGTACAGGACGGAAAGCATCCCAACAAGCCCTACCTCAGCAAACCAGGGGGAGATCCTGAGCCCCATGGTGGTGGAGCAGGCAAGCACCAACACCAGGACACTTCCCTTCCCCTCCCTCCCAAGTGCCTCAGCCCAGGCAGGGGAACTAGTAAACACCAGCTCAGAAAACCACCATGTGCACCAGTGTTCTCCAGCAGCCAAATCTCCTGGTGCTTCAACACAACTCCAGGCTGGCAGACATCCTCCAGCAGCCAAACATTTGAGTGCTTTAAAGAAGCCCAGGTGAGCAGGCATCCCCCAGGGCCAGACTCCCCACCCGTACCCCAAGAGCTCTAGTGTTGCTGAGTCCAGCCCAACACCAGGTAAAGTGCCAGACACCTACAGCCTCCAGCTGCAAGCACCTGAGTCCCCAGCACACAAAGCCTGTGACCAGGTCCCAGGCTCCCAGCACAAGAAGCTTGAGTCAGTGCTCCCTATGCTCCAGTAGGAGAGCTCAACTTTAAAAGCCAGGAAATAGGCAAACACCATGAGCAGAAAGCAGAAACAGACAATGACCACAGATTCTTATTATGGGAACAGGGAAGATCAAGGCACAAATTCAGAAGAAGACAACATTGTCAATATACCCACATCTGAAACCTTAAAGGGGAATATGAACCGGTCTCAAGCCCAAAAAGCCTTCTTGGAAGAGCTCAAGAAGGATTTTAAAAGTCAAGTAAGAGAGGTAGAAGAAAAATTGGGAAAGGAAATGAGAGGTATGCAAGAGAGAGTCAATAGCTTGGAAAAAGAAGGACATAAATTGACTATAGAAAATAAGCCCTTAAAAAATACAATTGGTCAAATGGGGGGAAAGTACACTGGAGGAATCAACTCCTTAAAAAGTAGAATTGGCCAAATGGAAAAGGAAGTACAAGAACTTACTGAAAAGAAGAACTCTTTAAAAAGTGAAATGGGCCAAATGGAAAAGGAGGTACAAAATCTAATAGAAGGAAACAATTCGTTAAAAATTAGAATTGGGCAAATGGAAGCTAATGACTCTATGAGATATCAAGAATCAGTCAAATAGAAACAAAAGAATGAAAAAATAGAAGTAAACATAAAATACCTCATTGGTAAAACAACTGACCTGGAAAATAGATCCAGGAGAGACAATTTAAAAATTATTGGTCTACTTGAAAACTATGATGAAAAAAAGAGACAGGACAGCATCTTTCGGGAAATCATCAAGGAAAATTGCCCTGAGGTCCTAGAACCAGAGGTTAAATTAATCATTGAAAGAATTCACTGATCACCTCCTGAAAGAGATCCCAAATTGAAAATGCCAAGAAATATTGTAGCCAAATTCCAAAATTACCGGGTCAAAGAGAAAATACTGCAAGTAGCCAGAAAGAAGCAATTGAAATATCATGGAACCACAGTCAGGATTACGCAGGATCTTGTAGTTTCTACATTAAAAGATCAGAGGGTGTGGAATACAACATTCCATAAGGCAAAGGAGCATGGATTACAACCAAGCATCAACTACCCAGTGAAACTGAGCATAATCTTTTAGAGGAGGAGATGGACATTCAATGAAATAGAGGACTTTTAAATGTTCCTGATGAAAAGACCAGAGCTCAACAGAAAATCTGATCTTCAAATATGAGACTCAAGAGGGGCACAAAAAGGTAAATAGGAAAGACATTTAAAAGGGGTATACATAGACAGAGGGCACGGGTATAAGTTGACTTTGATAAAAAATCTAATTAAATGGTGAGAAGGGATTGTTCTGGGAGGAGAGGAAAAGGAGAAGGCAGACAAAGGTAAATCACACCACATGAAAAGGCACAAAAACCTATTATAGTAGAAAGAAAGAAGGGAAGGAGATGAGCATTGTTTGAACCTTACTCTCATCAGATTCGGCTCAAAGAGGGAATAACATAATCAGTTAAGTATAGAAATCTAACTTACCCTATGGAAAGTAGGAGGGGAAAGGGGAAAGAAAATGGAGGAGGTGGATAGAAGGGAAGGAAGAAATAGCAAGGGTAAGAGGGAAGAAATAGCAAGGGTAAAGGAGGAGAAAAGGGAGGGGGCTGATAGAAGGGAGGGCAGACTGAGGGAGGCAGTGGTCGAAAGCAAAACTCTAGTGAGGAAGGAAAGGGAGAAAAGAGAGAGAAAAGCATAAATGGGGGGAAAATAGGATGCAGAGAAAGACACTGATAGTAATCATAACTGTAATGTGAATGGGATGAACTCTCCCATAAAACTGAACCATAATCCTACAATATGTCGTTTAAAAACCTGGAAAGATTTATATGAACTGATGCTGAGTGAAATGAGCAGAACCAGGAGAACACTGTACTTAGTAATGGCCACATTGTACAATGACTGCCTTTAATAGACAGTTTTTCTCAGCAACGCAAAGATCTTAGACAACTCCAAAAGACTCATGATAGAAAACGCTATCCACGTCCAGAGAAAGAACTTTGGAGTCTGAATGCAGGTTGAAGCACAGTATTTGCTCTCCTTTTCTTTGGTTGTTTTGTTTTGTTTTGTTTCTTCTTTCTCATGATTCCTCCCATTAGTTCTAATTCTTCTTCTTTACATCATGACTAATGTTGGGGCAGCTAGGTGATGCAGTAGATACAGCACTGGCCCTGGAGTCAGGAGGACCTGAGTTCAAATCCAACATCACACACTTGACACTTATTAGCTGTGTGACCCTAGACAAATCACTTAACCCTGACTGTCTCACCAAAAACAAAAATCCATCATGACTAATGTGAAAATATGTTTAATAAAAATGTATAAGTAGAACCTGTATCAGATTGCGCACCACTTTATAGAGCAGGGAGGAGAAGGAGGGGGAGAAAATTTAAAACTCAAAATCTTATGGAAGTGAATGTTGAAACAAATTATTTAAAAAAAGAAAGAAAGAAAATGCTATCCACATCCAGAGAAAGAACTATGGATTCTGAATGCAGATCAAGGCATACTATTTGACCTCTTTTTTTCTTTTTTTGTTTTGTTTTGTTTCTTCTTTCTCATGGTTCCTCTGATTGGTTCTAATACTTCTTTACAATATGACTAATGTGAAAATATGTTTAATATGAATGTATATATAGATCCTGTATCAGATTGCATGCTGTCTTGGGGAGAGGGGAGGGAAGGAAAGGGAGAAAATTGAAAACTCAAAATCTAATGGAAGTGAATATTGAAAACTAAAAATAAATAAATTTTTTAAATGTTTAAAAAAGAAAAAAACGGTATGAACATAAATCTTAGACTACAAAACATAACTCCATGACAGACTACTGTATAATGGGGGAACAAAAAGTACAAAGTGGCAACAGGGAGCAAAGGGATCCTCTCAGCCCCATTAATTAAAGGCAGCAAGAAAGCACACTGAAAGTTCTGAGACAGCAGTATTGTCAGGAAAAACCAGAAGATTTAGAAAAGTTTAGTTATAGTAGAAGAGAGACTCAATGAAATTCAAATAAAATATTGCCAAAGGGGATGAAACTGAAATTTATGTTTGTCCTAATTTTATGCCTTATAATAGATGAAAAAGTACATAATATTTGATACTCTCAAGAAAAATAAAAGACCTTTCATTGAAAAACAAGCATTTAAGATGATCAGCTTACCTAATGGGTTTCTTCGGTACTGACAGGAGCCTTCTGAAGAATAAGTAGGTTGGAATACACTTCCCAATTGATGGGCAATAACTTGATTTACATCTCTGAAGGAGATCTGTTTGATATTCATCAGTTTAGCACATATCTTATGTACCACATCATTTTCATGAACAAGAAGTGCATCTGAAGATCGATACAGATGAGAAAGAGTCAAAATTGAGTTGTAGTTCTGTACAATAACCTATGAGAAAAACAGATCAGAAATGATTTGCTCATTTCATTGTATATTTCCTTCCTTCCTATATCACTCCTTATATTGACTTGTCTCAATATAGAGACATAATGCTTCTTCTGGTATAATCAGTAAGGAATTGATATACAGAATCCCTTTCCCAAAGAAAAGAAACATTTTTGTTTAAAGGTTGGAAAAGGGAACTATGAGAAAAGGCTCAAGGAAATTAAATTATTCCGTTGGATAAATTTATCTTAATTAATTCTTAATTAAGAATAGATCCTTCAATAAGAGTTCACATGAAGTGTTCCCATATAGAAGATGATTTATATTTTATCTCCAGTGAAGAAATTATGAACTGTGAATTTTATAGGGATATATATCAGATTAAAAGAACTGAGTAAATATCTTAGTGATGTTTACTAAGACAAGAATGGGTTTCTGGGGAAAGCCAGAGAATCTCTGTTTTAACAGAGCTTTAAAAAATAAAGACAACCCATTTATTTGAAATAGTTTATGTATAATTCTTTCTTGATGCAGGGGAATGGACTGAGTGATCTTTGTAAAACACCTGGTTAACCTAAGGATTCCTAAACTGTGTTACACACAAATTATGCAAGGGAGCTGTTAAATGTCTGCTTAGATTAAATGTATAGGTTGGGCTCAATGATTTTTCTTTTTTTTTTTTTTTAGGCAATTGGGGTTAAGTGACTTGCCCAGGGTCACACAACTACTAAGTGTGTCAAGTGTTTGGTCTGAGGCCGGATTTGACCTCAGGTCCTCCTGACTTCAGGGCCAGTGCTCTATCCACTGCGCCACCTAGCTGCCCCCAGGCTCAATGATTTCTAAGGCTCCTTTTACCTCTAAAGTTCTAAGATTGTATAAAGTTATCAGATGATTCTATGGCATAAGATAGAATTACAGATATTTCATAGTCTTTATAAAGGTTTCACTGACTAAAATTTGAAATAGGCACAGCTAGGTTGAGTCTTGCTCATGAACACATCATGCTATACAATCATTCTAGAAGAGATGTTGTTGTTTCAGTTGTGTTCGACTCTCCATGACCCCATTTGGGGTTTTCTTGGCAAAATACTGAAGTGGTTTGCCAGTTCCTTCTCCAGCTCATTTCACAGATGAGGAAACTGAGGCAGGCAGGGTTAAGTGACTTGCCTAGGGTCACAGAGCTAGAAAGTACCTGAGGCTGGATTTGAACTTTTTTTTGAGTTTTCCTGACTTCAGAGTCAGAGCTCTATCCACTGAGCCACCTAGCTTCCCCCAAAAGAGACGAATTACTTTCTAAAGAAGACTGAGAATGAACAGACCCAGATTTTTTAACCTCTTCTTTAAAAAAATTAAATCTAAAATTTTCAATGAAAACATTTTGTAATATGTTCTTACCTCACCAGTTCCATAGGGCCATATAATCTGATTTATTATAAAAGAATTTGGATAAGCATCTCTTAAGTTCTGTGTGAGGAAGGCTCCCAAACCAGATCCTGTACCTCCTGCCATACTCATGATAGTAGAAAATCCTCTTAGAGAATCATATTTCTCTACTTCCTTCTGAATTAGATTCATGATAGATTCTTCATGCTTGGGCCCATGAACACTATAACTACATAAAGAAAAAGGAACAGACAAATCTAAGTAAATTTTAACTTAACTGGGGAATTACAATACAAAAGTTAATACAGTAACAGTACAAGACAGAACATTCCAAAGCTCTCTATATGCTATTCAGGTTGGCAATGTCTAGCCTCTTTATTAAAAAGTGTTTAAAAGATAAAACTTCTAGGGAAGGAGATTTTGTAGTTGATTAGTACTTAGTATTCTAGTAACACTGTATTAATAGATACAGCTATACAAACTCTAAAGCAACCTGTAAGTGCTATCTTTATTATTATTAAATTCTCATCTCTCCTTACTGGCTGAGGTTTCTCCCTGTCTGTGATAGTCTAGTTCAGTGACATCCTCAGCCTTTGACTTCACCACCTTCCGACCCATCTTGTTTTTTACCCTAGAACCCCTACCTTACCCTATCGAGAAAATCCCTAGCTCAAGTCTTTTCCACTGAAATGTAGATTTTATTTCAGATTTTTGTATACCCCAAAATGCCACAAGAATCCACATGTAGCTAAGAAACAATATGGTCAAGAGTCAAAGCAATGCTACTTGCTGGCTTTGATACCTGGTTCAAACCACAACCTCACTGGGCTTCAGGATCCTTCAGTTTTTCTCTAACAGGAAGATATTAGACCAGATAATCTCTCTAATGATTTTGAAAATCATTAAAGACCTATTACTTTACAATTCTCTACAGTGTTTAAATGAGAAAACAAACAAACAAACAAAAAAGGGTTAGAGATACAGGCTATAAAGGGGTTTTTTAGCTTCATTTAAGTTATTAGAAGCAAAAACTATTACAAAAAATTTCCATAGGCCTATATATTCCAAAGGGCTCAGGAACAAAATAAGAAGCACTTTACATGCTATTTTGCACACATCAAAAATCTCACTTGAATACCATGGCTACTTTGAAAAGTATAATCCTCATTTTTACTAGTATGGAAACTGAGACTCAGAAGTAATCTGCCCAAGAGCATGTAAACTTTGATAAACTGTGTGTTATTCTGTTCTAGAATGGTCTGGAATGTCTGTTGATTTGAGAGACAGAAAGAGTCAGAGAGAGAGAAAGAGATGACAGAAGGGGAAATGGATGCAGGTGACCTAAGCCCTGTAGCTGGTAGAAAAGAGTTGGGAACCAAAAAAAAAAAAAAGTTTCAGGAGGCTCTGAACAAGCAGGAAGCACCAAATCCATTGTTCCCAACCATGTTTCCTCTATACCTGACAGTCCCTTTCTATCTCCCCAGACCTATTTCTCTCTCTTACCCAAAGTCTACACATAAACTATCCCTATTCCCTAGCCTGCCACCAGAAGCTTGTAGCTGAGGAAACTACCAGTCTCTCATACTACCCGATATCCTTAACTGAGACACAAACACAAAAGTAGGATTGTCACCATCTACTGTCTAACATCAAGCTTTGATTTAAGTCATTTAATGTTTGTTGAATGATTGAATCCACAATTTCAAGTTTATGGTTTCTTTAGATTCTTCAACTATATACCAGTAACTTAAGAGAAATTTGAGTAAATCACTCTTACCCATATGCCCAATTATTTCCAGAACCTTGTTTTTGACAGAAATGTGAGTGTTGACCATACTTCCATCTGCCAGAACGGGCAGCCTTTAATAGTGTTTGACTGATCACTTTGGGCTCCATGTCAATAAGCAATGCTCGGGCAACTGGAACTAGAATGTAAAGAGGAAAACAAAATGTGGAAAAAGTTATCCTGACAAAGGATCATAAATTGAGAGTTGGGAGGGCCCTTACATGCTAATTGAGAGTATAAATTTACTTGACCAGAAAGAAAAGAGAGTATCTATTACTCTGGTATGAAATCCAGGCAAGCAGCAAGGATACCAACATTATTCCTTTTGTTTAGCATTCCTACTGCTGATTTTTAGTATTTTTAATAATACATATGTTGATACTTGCTTTTCTGCTTAATAATCTCTTTGAAAGTACGTTGGACTGTTCCATTCTTTGTATTTGCACACAAATACAGGCCCTCTCCTCCAAAGAAAGTAAGTAAGCAGTAGGTTTCCTGGTTTAAACAAATGTATATAAGTAATTTAATGCAATTAGTTTACAAGTCCAGGTGTCACTGCCAATCAAACACAAGAGTGAAAATTTATAGAACCCACTCTGGACCTCAGTTAGGAAACAGTAACTCAACTACTATTACATATTCAGGATAAGTATCTGAGAAGTGGATAATCATCCCCTACCTTTCTACATTAGGAAGGACTACACCATTTCAAGACAGTATCAATATAGGTCCATAGCTCTATCATATCAAAACACAGCAACATTCATAACGAAAAGTACATTTAATAGTTTGACTTTAAAATGGAATTTCCCAATTTTAAATTAATTTTTCTTTGCAACATTTATTGAGTATCCATTGTATACAAAGCAATGGGTGTTTAAAGGATACACAAAGATTTTTGGACATTTCCTAGGGTGCTTCCTGCTAAAACAGGCAATACTTTTATTTTCCATAACTGGTATTCTAGGGTCAACATCTAGTAACAGGAAAAAAAAAAAGAAACAGAATGAGTTGTTCTCAATGTTTATCACCAGCTTAATTACATACCTCCACTTCTTTCCTCATTAAAGAAATGTTCTTTGCAAGATGCCTGATATACCTCATTCTCCCTCTTACAGCAGAATCCCTGGGAATTATGTAAGTCTCTACATATGGTATCAAATACTTCATAACCAATCTGATTGCCACACTGACCAAGTTGAACTGTGACTACTGACATGGCGACCAAGCCTTTTCCTACAAAGAAAGTGAATAAAGCAGAATAGGAAACAATCAGGTCTTTTAAAATAACTACAGATTATCATCAAGGGCAAATAAAAACACATGCATACATCACAAAGTAATCACATGTTAAACAACATTATATAACAGTAATAACATTCAGGCTCAGCTGAAGAGAAAAACAACTTCAAAGTTCTTAGATATCTTTGAGAGGGTACTAAAAACAGCATCAAAAATAAAATTCTGTACAAAACACTTTCCATGCAAATAAAGTCAGATCTAAATAACTGGAAAAACATCAGTTGCTCATGAGTAGGCATAAAATAAAAATGACAATTCTACCTAAACTAATTTACTTATTCAGTGCCATACCAATCAAACTACCAAAAATTATTTTATAGAGCTAGAAAAATAATAACAAGATTCATTTGGAATAACAAAAGGTCCAGAATATCAAGGGAACTAATGAAAAGAAATGCACGGGAAGGTGGCCTAGCTGTTCCAGATCTTAAATTGTATTATAAAGCAGCAATCATCCAAACTACTTGGTACTGGCTAAGAAACAGAGTGGTGGATCAGTGGAATAGGTTAAGTATGCAAGAAACAGCAGTTAATAACTATAGTAATTTAGTACTTGATAAATCCAAAGACTCCAGCTTCTGGGATAAGAACTCACTATTTGACAAAAACTGCTGGGAAAAGGAAGAGTATGGCAGAAACTAGGCATAGACCAAAAGCTCACACCACATACCAAAATAAAGTAAAAATGGGTTCATGATTTAGATATAAAGGCTGATACTATAACCAAACTGGGAGAGCAAGGAACAGTTCACGTATCAGATTTATGGAAAACAGAAGAATTCATGACCAAACAGGAGATAGAGAACATTACGAAATGCAAAATGGATAATTTTGATTACATTAAATTGAAAAGTTTTTGCATAAAGTCAATGCAACCAAGATTAGAAGGAGAGTGGAAAACTGGGAAAGAATTTTTATAACCAGTGTCTCTGATAAGGGCCTCTTTTCTAAAATATATAGAGAATTAAGTCAAATTTATAAGAATACAAGTCATTTCCCAATTGATAAGTGGTCAAAAGATATGAACAGGCAGTTCTCAGATGAAGAAATTAAAGCCTTCTATAGTCATGTGAAAAAATGCTCTAAATCACTATTGATTAGAGAAATACAAATCAAAACAACTCTGAGGTACCACATCACACCTATCATATTGGCTAACATGACAAAACAGGAAAATGATAAATGTTGGAGAAGATGTGGGAAAATTGGAACACTAATGCATTGCTGCTGGTGGAGTTGTGAAATGATCCAACTATCCCGGAGAGCAATTTGGAACTATGCCCAAAGGGCTATAAAAATGTGCACACCCTTTGACCCAGCAATAGCACTTCTAGGGCTGTATCCCAAAGAGATCATAAAAATGGGAAAAGGACCCACATGTACAAAAATATTTACAGCAGCTCTTTTTGTGGTGGCAAAGAATTGGAAATTGAGGGAATGCCTATCAATTGGGGTATGATTGAACAAGTTGTGGTATATGAATGTAACAGAATACTATTATGTTATAAGAAATGATGAGTAGGTGGACTTCAGAAAAACCTGGAAAGACTTGTATGGACTGATGCTGAGTGAAGTGAGCAGAACCAGGAGAAAGTTGTACATAGTAACAGCCACGACGTGCAATGACTAATGTTGATAGACTTAGCCTTTCTCAGCAATGCAAGGATCTAAGACATACCCAGAGGTCTCATGATGGAAAATGCTATCCATGTCCAAAGAAAAAACTATGGAGTTTGAATGCAGATCAAAGCATACTATTTGCTACTTTTTCTTCTGTTTTCTCTTTCTTGTGGTTCCTCCTATTGGTTCTAATTCTTCCTTACAATAACACTAATGTGAAAATATGTTTAATAGGAATGTATATGTATAGCCTATATCAGATTGTGCACTGTCTTGGGGAGGTAGGGAGAGAAAAATTTAAAATTCAAAAGCTTATGGAAGTAATTGATAAATAAAAATAAATCAATAAAAAATGAATTTCTATACCTAATAATTTCTTCTGTTTAAAAAAAGTTATCTTCTCTTCATGAGATGAGATGGTACTGTATTACAAATGTGCTTTCTTTGCCATAGGGAACTCCCGAGAAGGAAATTTCCTATAGCAATACAAATGACACCTGTTCTTCAACTTAAGAGTCTTTCAGAGTGTTACCTGGGGCAGTGAAAGGTTCAGTGACTTGCTCAGGTTCACAAATAGGACTTAAACTGAAGTCTTCCTGATGCCAGAGCCGGATCTCTAACCATGACACCATGCTGTTTCTCATCTTCCTTCCATAACTGAGATAAATACACTGGTAGTTAATATCTGTAATGACGGAAGAGGAGTACGAGAATTACTGGGAAATGAGTGCAAGCAGAGTACAGGTAGAAGGAAAGAAGTTCGTTGGTGAAAGTGGTAGAAGAATCAGGGTTGGCCCTCAACTTTTTGGTATGATCCTTAACTCTAAGGCCTCATGACAGGTGGTATTACTGTATCTTTGGTAGTATGGAAGCCTATCTCACAGCAAGAGAAGGAAGTGGTATGTTATGGTCTGGGGGTTGAGGCCTTCAGCCAACCACAAGCAGGCCCACTTAATTATTGGGCAGTAACTATTGCTGTTGTTTTTGTGGCAGTTCCCTGTGTACTATGGATAGCAAACTTGAGTGTGTGTGTGTGTGTGTGTGTGTGTGTGTGTATGAGAGAGGGAGATTGAGGTTTTTTAAAATTGCTTTTCCAATTAAGCATTTTATTTTCTCCCTTTCCTATCTCCTCCCTACAAAAAGAAAAACAAAACCCTTGTAAGAAATTTCAGTGATATTTGATGCAGATATTTTTCCTACTCTACTGCTTCTCTTCTGATTCTGTCTTCATTGATTTTATTTGTGCCACTGTTTTTGTTTTTTGCCAGTTTGATAAATGTGAACTGGTAACTCAAAGTTCTTTTAATTTGCATCTGTCTGATTATTAATGAGATTGAACAATTTTCAAGTGATTTTTTTTTTGCAGGTGACATGATAGCGTATCTGGAAAATACAACTGTTTCACCCAGAAAATTTATGAAGACATCAAACTAGTTTAGCAAAGTTGCAAGGTATCTACATCAAAGATCAAGAAAACATCACAAAAAGAAATTTTATTTACAGTAACAACAAAAATTGTCAAACATTTGACAATCAAGCTACCTAGAAATACACACAATCTATAAGAGGCCAGCTACATTTCAATCATTCTAGTTTTATAGGAAGATGTAAATAATTAAACATCAGTGATAATCATTACAGTTTAGAAGGGGCAGTTTAGATGATTGCTTGGATTAGGAACTGATGTCTAATGGTTGCCCTTGCTTTTTTGAAGTACTGAAGAAAATCAAGAGATCAGATGTGTCTTCATCAGTATGAGTACTATGGATGAGACTGAAACCTCTTCACACCTTAGAATGTAACTTTATTGTTTTGTTTCTGAGACCCAACCAGTCAGACCACTACTTTTCAGTCTCCTTCAATGGCTCTTCTTCCATGCCATGCCCACTTAAATGGGGGTCCCCAAGACTCTGTTCTCTTTCTCTCTATACTCTCTTATTTGGTGATCTTATCAGCTTGCAATGGTTCCAGATTCCAAGCAGATGATTCCCATATCTATATATCTTGCCCTAGTCTCTGTCTTGAACTCCAGTCCCATATCACCAATTGCTTACTGGACATATCATACTCAATGTCCCACAGGTATTGCAAACTCAACATGTTCAAAACAGATATCACCAATTGCTTATTGGACATATCATACTCAATGTCCCACAGGTATTGCAAACTCAACATGTTCAAAACAGAACTCATTATCTTTCCCTATAAACCCACACTTCTTTCAAACTTTCCTATTACTATCAAGGGCACCCTTCCTGCCGCTTAGTATTACAAGCTTGGTGTCATCCTTGACTCCTCACTCTAGCCTACTACACATCAAACTAGTTGCCAAATTTTGACATTTCCTTCCTCATAAAAGCTCTCAGAATACAGTCTTTTAAGCATGCTGATATATATAGAAAGTAAAAAACAAAAAGTGAGTATCAGTAAGAATTGATGCACCAAAAAAATTTTTGACAAGCTTTCCTTCCTTTATCTGGAACATCAGATTCTCTGTTAACTTTTCCTCAAAGCAATGATTTTGTTTTTGCCAGCAGCAAAATACCATAAAGTTAGAGTGAGAATATATGGGGACTTCACCATCTTTCCAAGCTTAGGAGCCCAGCACCTACATTAACCCTTATAAGAAAAGTTTAGTCAGTCAACTAGCATTTACCAAATGCCTGCTTTGAGTCAGGCACTGTGCAAAGGTGGGGATACAAAAAAGGACCAAAGCAAGCAAACAAACAGAAACCCAGAGTCTGTTCTCAAGGCGCTGGGGGGTGGGGGGCTGGGGTGCTCTGATGGGGGAGACAACATGCAAATAACTATGTACAAACTCTCTCTCTCTTTCTATGTGTATATATATACATATATACACACAAAAAATATATATATGTAAAATTGGGGTAGTCTCAGAGGAAAGGAAGGCACTGACAAAAGCATGGGAAAAGAGAATAACTGTGTCAGTCGGTCAGTTTGCATTTAAGTGCTTACCGTGTACTAGGCACAACACTGAAATCATCTAAATCATTTTGACCTAAAGAAGCAGGGTCTTGCTTTTCTCTGTATCCCCAGCGCGTAGCACAGTGCCTTAATAAATGCTCCTTGATTTGACCAGAAAAAAAAACAAAAACAAAAACAAGACGGCGGGCACATTACACGACAACAGCCTCTAGGGCTCTCCATGGGGATGCTGCTGGCAATGGGGATGCCAGGTTTATTAATGTATCAGTCAAAGGATGCAGATGGGAATCACGCAAGGATGGGCAGGAATGAATGAGTGGGAATCTGCATACCAGGAGGAAGAAAATCCCATCGACGAGATCACGGGATTTGGAGTCCGGAATCTTCCAGTCGCGGCTCTTCCTGCCCTTCCGAGGTCCCTTCCAGCTCCCAGTCCTACTATCCCAGGTTACGTGAATACAGTCCTGAAAAACAACAGCAACCAGGTTTCTTTGCACTCGTCTCCAAGGGGAAGGGTCGCAGGGGCTTGTTTCACTGCCGAGGAGTTCAAAACCAGAGAAAGGCAAAAGCCGTGAGGCCCGGAGGGGAGGGCGGGGACCTGGGAGGCCCCTGGACCTCCCAGCGAGGCCACCGCGGCCAAGGCCCCGGGGTCTGGCGGATGAGAAAGAAAGGCTCTCTCATCTCGGGCCTGGCTGCCCTGGCCTAGGCCCATAACTCACCGACAACAGCTCGTAGGCGGGCTAAGCCATAGGCCACTACCCCCAGAATAACGGCTCTCAAGTCACGCATGCTCACTTTTACCAATTAATCCCTCCCGAAATATTACTCCTGCGCATATTCGCTGTACGGAATCAAGGTTTTAGAAGAATGAGTGCGCATGTTCCGTTCTGCGAACCCTTTTCTTGATAGTTCTCCCACCCCTTCCTGAGCTGGCCCAAAGTTATGCGCAAGTTCTGATTTCAATTCATCAATTTCAGAAACGTTACGCATGCCCGCCGTTTTATCAAACGCTTTAGTGGCAAGATGCACACTTCAGTTTATACCTTCGGCTTCAGGGGACGTTATGCGCATGTCTAAACCTCTACTTCGGTTCCCTGGGCAAGAGCTAAATTTGCCCATTGCCTATACTTCGGCTTCATGGAAAGTACTGCGCATGTGCAATGGCCGAAGTTGCTGTGTGAGCTTGGTGCCTGAGCGCAGTCGCACTGAGACCAGGCGGCTGGTGATGGCGGCGGCGGCAGCGGTGGCTGCGGCGGGTCCGGGCCCATGAGGCGGCGGCGGCGGCGGGACGGATTTTACCCAGCGCCAGACTTCAGAGACGGGGAAGCTGAGGCCATGGCAGGAGTTTTTGACATCGACCTGGATCAGCCAGAGGACGCAGGCTCTGAGGATGAGCTGGAGGAAGGGGTGAGGCCCGGGGTCGGGGGGCTGAGCCGGGCGGAGGTGACAAGGCCGGGGCGTAGGCTCGGGCTTAGGGAGCCGGGCCAGTTCCAGGGCCCTGGCCTGCGGCGAGAGCCAGAAGCTGGGGTGAGGGCGAGGGCGAGCGGAGCGGGAGGGCGGCCGGGTGGCTGAGCAGTGGGCGCAGCTGCGGAGTCGGGCGGCGCGGCAGGACCAATCCCGAGGTGGCGGCGGCTGCTGACGGGCGCAGGTGCACGGAGCTCTCGGCCACCCCCTCCCCCCTCCCGACCCCGAGTCTTTAGCGGAGGGGGCCGAAGGGTGGCGCGAGATTCAGGGTGACCCTGGAGCTGCGGGTTGGGAGCAGCCGCAGAGAAACGGGCAGGGGGTGCTTCTTGTGGAAAGCTCAAGCTGCTCCCCAGCCTGGGGTCCCCGCTCCTTGCGCTCTCCCAGGCGACTTGGCGCCTGCCGAGCGCTCGCTCAGCTGTTGGGATGACAGCTGAAAAGTTCTGCGGGCTGTGCTTTGCAGCAGCAGCCGCCCTGGGAGGGTGACCTGCATCTTGCAGAGTTTGGGGGTGAGGGTTAAGGTATGATTGTTTAAAAGCTGTTTACAATGTGAACTGTGATTCCCCTCTTCCCCATCCTTTCCTTCCCGCCCGCCTCCCCCAAGAAGAGAGGTTTGTGCAGTTTTCTGATGAGATTTGGGAGTGGAGAAAACAATGCCGACAGCTGTGATTTGGCTTTCTCAAAATAAGTTGCTTTATCTGGGATTTATTAAGTGATGGTTCCAGGGCCACCTTGCTATATGGTAGGAATACTTTCTAGCTTACTTTAAATAGATAGATTAAAAATACTTTTTATCTTTTATGGTTCTTTTTGCAATATTTCTTTTTCCAGGTCAGATTGGACTTAAGGGTTATTTATTAATTTTTAAGGTACTTTTTAGAGTTGTCACATCTAAAATCATTTATTTCTGCTATTTTATATATTTTAGTACTTAAAAGATCTGTGACTTCACCTTTGTGAGTAACAACACCGCTCCCCCTGCCGTGGTAATCCCTTCACAGGCTTCATATCTTAATACATACACTTTTTTCCCCTCCTGGCCTGTGATTTCACCATCTGTGTAGGGAACACCTGAGAGGAAACTGAATAGGTTGCATTCCCTTCAGGTCTTACTATGTGGTGTTTTTGTTTGTTTTTGTTCTTATCTATAATCTCATCAACCTGAGGGGGATGTCATGTGAGGCAAATGCCTACTGACACCGCAGATATGAAATGTATAGTTTGAGTTTCTTGGGACTCAGAGGTTAATCTAGTATGTGTCAGAAACAGGAGTGGAACCCAGAGCTTGGGAAGATTCCTAGGCCAATTCTAGCATATGGTTTTGTAAGTTGATATGGCCAAAATAATTCATTATGGTCAGCATTTTGGTGATGAATTTTTCCAAGCTTAGACTGTTCCCATAAGAACATTTGTTAAAAATAGTAATTAATAGTTTATGTGTTACATATGTGTGTGTGTTTGAATATATATATATATTATATATATATACACACACATACATACACATACACACACATAGACACATACACACATTACTTTCAGGTTTGGTGAACACTTTACATATATTACCTCATTTTTTACTGGTCCTGTACTCAGTCCTTTTCAGCTCGGTAAGACTTGCCACTTCTAGAACCTAGTATCACCACCACATCCTGATTAGGCATCATCATGGGTCTTTATATTAATGAACTGGATATTGAAAGTTTTGTTTTGTTTCCCATTTTCCTTTTACATTTAAAAAAGAAAATTCAAATAGAATAATAATCTGGGAACTGAGTAATTTAGCTACACTTTGCTTGTGTTATTAGGATGTTATTTAACTGCCTAATGCTTTCCTCACTCCCTCAAACAATAGTAACATCTGCATGTTACCAAACTGACTAATATCAGGATTAAAAGATGCCATATATATACATATACACATATATCATAGATAATGTTTACACACACATACATATGTATATATATAAAAGACACATAAAAGATTCATATGAATGTACATACCATCTGTATTTATAGGCAGATGTTTTCTGTATGAAGAACTTTGAGTACCCTAAAGAAGGGAAGTTAAAACAGGAGCGAATAATGCTTTTCTTATCTTTACCCTCTAAATCTACCACTTCTCCCAACTTCATTTCTCTTGATAGCACCATGCTCCTAGTTTTGTAACTTGAAAAGTAGTCTTTGATTCTTTCCTCCCCCAAATCCAATTAGTTTACCTTCATAACATCTCTCCCTCCCATCAGTTCCCTTCTCTTTGCTCACAGACTGTACCCTGGATCAATCCTGAATCATTCCTTTCTTGGATTTTTATAATGGTCTCTTAATTGGTCAGTGCTTTTAATTTCCACCCTCTGCAGTCTGTCTTCCACTGAGTTGTTAAAATACTCTTCTTGAGGCACAGATCTGATCATGTTAATTCCTCTGCCTAAAAAGCTAGTGTTTCCCTGTTGCCTCTAGAAGAGAACACAGCCCTTCGCCCAGAGCTTTTAAAGCCCTTTAGCTCCAAATTGCCTTTTCATACTTATTTCAGCAACTGCTTCCCTTCAGACTGTTCCCTGAGCTCTCCTGCTTCTGTGAATTTGCAAAAGTCTGCCTTGGTGCTAGGAAGGCCCTTCACTCCTTAATAGTTCAGCTCTGATGAAGTTCCTCTCCCTACTTTCTCCTACCCCCCAGCTATTCTTTATCCTTCCTTGACTTTATAGGCTTCTTGAGGGTAGAGACTGTTTCATTTTAATTTGTACCCTAGCCTGTTTTACTCATAGGCACTAAATAAATGTAATGGATTAAACATAGGAACTGGGCCTATGATTTCCTTGGTATAGGTGAGGAAACACTCTCCTAATAATGCAGGTCAGTACCTTCTCTGCCAATTAAGTCTTAGCAGACGTGCCCAGAGCATTGTTGATTTGCCCAGAGTCACATAGCCAGTATAGTCAGAAGCAGAACTTGAACTTGGGTCTCGTTGATTTCAAGGCCAGCTCTGTATTTGTAACATAATATAGCCTCTCTGAAATAAATGAAATTTCTTCTTGTGAAAAATAAATGTCTATTGAATTGTCAAGTTGAATTAAACCTGAGAGGTATTTTAGAAAAGTAAGTAGTCTGGTAGGGAGGGTAGCTTGTTGCAAGATTTTTCAACTCTTAATTCTGTGTTCACGTTAGCCTAGTGCTTGGATTTTAATATTATTGAAATTATATGGCATATTAAATACTATTTGAAACAAAAAAGGGACTTTGACTTTGCATTCTCAGTGCTTATGTATTCTTTGATATGACATACTTTTATTAGTTGAATCAACAATTTTAGAATTGTAAGTTCATCCTCTTTTTTAAATGCTAGACTTTGACACTGGGGATAGTTTGGTGGTGCAGTAGACAGAGTACCAGCCTTGAAGTCACATCAGTTCTGACCTCAGATACTCACGAGCTGTGTCACCCTGGGCCAGTCACTTAACCCTGTTTACCTTCGTTCCTCAATTGTAAAATGAGCAGGAGAAGGAAATGGTAAACCATTCCAGTAGCTTCGCCAAGAAAACCTCAAATGGGGTCATGAAGAGTCGGTTACAACTGAAAAACGTATCTGAAGAGTCAGATATAACTGAACAGCAGACTTTTACACTTGGAAAGATTTGAAAAAGTTCAAATGCTAGGAAATTATTCTTTAATATCTATGAAATAGGCTTTTTAAAAATTTTATTGTTTAAACCAATATATTGCTCTTGTTTTGGAGAAATGCTCAATCAGAAAACTTACTTTGGAATTGTTTGTTGGTATTGTTGAACTATGTTGTGAACTACATCACTTATTGCCAGTTAGCCAGCAGTTAGTTTGCCCTCAGCATGATGTAGTGGAAAGAACATTAGATCTAAATCAAGAGATTTCGGTTTCAAGTGTACATGCTCTGCCACTTCAGCCATCTGACTTTAGGCAACTCACTTTACCTTTCTGGTCCTTGATTTCCTCATCTAAAAACTGAGGGAGTTGGACTCTGGGATCTCTAAGGAACATTTTCCATTCTACATTTTACTGAAGTGTGATTTATTGGCAAATGTAGTTATTTTGGCAGTGCTGTATATTTTGAGATGTCAGATAACCAGTAGGGTTATGGGATGCCAATATAACCCCATTTAGAATGGGGCAAGCCTTTCTGAGTGTGTGGGCACAAAGACTTCAACAAGTACTTGTTAATTAGTTTTTCAATACCTAGAAGATTAAATGAATCTTTCAAAGAGGAACAAATAAAATAGACTATACATTCATAAATAATAATAGCTAACATGTACTTTGAAATTTAAGATATAAAGGGCTTTATATATGTTATCTCATTGGATCCTCACAACAACTCTATGAGATAGGTGTTCTCCTCATTTTACACATAAGGAAACTGAAGCTGAGAGCTTAAATGACTTTGTCTTGGGTCACACAGTGTCTTAAGTCTGGATTCAAATTTGGGTCTTGCTGAACTCAAGTCCAGCACTACCCCCTATGCTATCTTGCTGCCTAAAATTAAATAAAATTCAGTACCTATAAAAAGGGAACCTGGACTTTTAATAAATGAGAGGCCCAGTGTTGTGGCAGATAAAAAGCCTTAGTCAGGATCACCTGAGTTCCAGTCCTTCCTCAGACAAGACCCTGGTCACTTTAGCTTTCAGTGCTTCAGAATAGTAATTCTGCATTGGCCAAAGGAATTTCTTCTTTGGGAATCACCCTACACAGATGATGAACACATGGTTCCAGACAAAAAAGAAGTCCAATGGACTTTTTGGTCAGTAACTGTAATGTGGGACAGTAAGTTGAAACTAAGGGAAAGTTCTCTGTCAGAAGATTCTAAGTTTCTGAAAGTATTGGACTTTTCTGTTTACTATAGGAAGATAAAACTAGAAAAGACACTAGAAATCAATATGGGTTACAGTTAATATGGGTACATACTGATTTGCAGTTTGTAATATGTTCAAAGTACTGGCTTTGGACTGTTGTGTAAGATTCTTTTTGGATAAAAAATTGAAAATTTCTTTCTCTGAAACTTGAGAGTTCCACAAGTAATCTAGTTAATCTAGTTTTAAGATCACTAATTAATTTCCTGAACCTTTGATTTGAAAATGTAAGAGATTTCTTCAAAGGAGATTTAATTTTTTTAATTACTACTGTGATCAAGGAATTTCATGTTTGATGCCTTTCGGTGCACTTTGAAAAGTGGTTGGTGCTCAATAATTGTTTGGTAATGGGGTTATTATGTTGGAAATTGTTTTCTCATTAATTTATTTTCTTTTACTACAAATTTGTAATATCCTGGTTTATAAATGTGGACTGAACTTTAAAATTATACAACTACATTTGTTTAAAAACACTTTCTCAGGTTTCAGATTAAGTTAAACTGACTTTCTTCCTCATTGTCTGGGTAATTCTGACTACATTATTAAATGTAGTTCCATTTAATAAGGGAACTACAATAAACATCTGAGTGGAAAAAATGATTTAGTGGGTGTTCTTTTTTATGACAATTTTTGCCATTCCAGAATTGTTTAACTTTTTAATGATTATGTTCAATTTCATCAGTCCTTGTAGAGCGTGTATATGTCTGTGTTTATTTTTATACATGACAACTTTTGCAAACAGAAGTCATTCAGCTAAGCCAGCTTGAAACAGTGTATTTTGTATGGTGCTTGGGAGATAAATTTAGGTTTTGTCAGACAGGAAAAGGGAATTCCAACAATACAGCTTTTTTTGTAAAACACAGGGAAAAGTAAGAGATAGTAAGTATAATGATGAGGATCACAGCAATAACACATTTTCATAGTACTTCAGAGTTTACAGGTGCTCTCCTTACAACACCCATGTGAGATTTATAATACAAGTATTATTGTTTCTATTAGTATTGCAGCCAGGATTTAAAATTAGGTCTCCTAATTTAAGGTGCATAGATTGTGCCACTTCCTGATAGCATGCTTTTTTTTTTAAATGGGAAAGAAGAAAGAAAAACCTTACAACACGGAAGTATGGATAAATAAGTTCATGTGAAAGAAAATTGCCTATGTAGGCTATAATGCTGATTTAGAAAGTCTTCCTCTGATTTTGAAGCTTCCAGTGTGCTGGGTTACTGATGGGTAGTAGGAATGGATGACTTGTTTTAAATGTTTCTGTCTCTATATAAAGGTAGGAAGCTTTAAGCCCATATGCAGCTGCAGGTGGTAATACAGACCCATCTAGCTCAGGAAATGAAACACAGCCATAGGGCATATCTTGAGTGGAGAGTTGGCTTCAAAGCTATGGTTCTTTGTTAACTACTTTGTGGTCTTCAATTTAGAACTGAATAAAAGTAACATCAGAGAAGAGCAGAATTATGTAATACCAGCTGCATTACTTCTGAAAGATGGTCAGAGTCTTTTGTCTTAAAAGCAACTACGTCACAATAGGTGATTTACTCATAGTTGTGGAGATTAAAAAGTCTTCAAACCAAGGAAGAAAAAATGTGTAAGTAGAAAGTGTGAGTTTCTTATATTGCCCCCACTGATATGCCTTTGCTTTACTCAGAAGAGGCGACCCTGAGGAAGGCCATAATTCTGGCCTGTTCACACTAGTTTCTTGGCCAAAGTAAGTAGTTGTATAGCATTTGTTTTCCTGGTATTTGATCTTTCAGAAAGATCTGTGACTATTTTTTTTGCCTAAATTGGCTGTTCTGCTTTGAAAGCAAGATAAGTATGGTCAATTGACTTGTAATACTCCTGATACTCCTGATTGTTTAAGAACTATCATTGATTATAGTTAGTATTATACCCTTCAAACATGATTTCAGGTTTATAATCAAGTGGAGTATATTAAAAATCTATCAAATTCCTAACTGTCTTTAGTCAATTTTGCCTTTCCTGATAGCACTAATTCTGCTAACACCTATCACCAAGTAATTTTGTAACCCATTATTATCAGGTTTGAAATGGAATATTTAGCCCCAGAACCTTCAGCCATTTGGTCTTCTTGCAACAATTTTTAAATTTTGCCTTAACCAGAATAAAAAACAGTGCTAATTACCATATCTCAAAATGATTGTGCTTATTTTAGCTTGTTATAGGAGAGTCAGTTTCACAGAGGAAAAATACACACATTATATCAATTCAGTATTTTGTGTTTGGAATATAGTGGCTTCAGTTTCAAAAATGCAAAGAATAGGTGTTTTTTTAGACAGATGGGAAACACAATTTCATACAATTTCTGAAAAAATTTGTGACCAGTTACTGATGAACAATCTCAACAGCTACCAACTGTTTAAAAAAAAAAAATGGAATCTCCACAGCAGTACTTGTGGAATTCTGATTGTTTAGTTAGTTTTCTGTGAAAAGCATTTTGATGTCCTACAAATTATTTCCTGAATATTTTCACAAATTACCATGTTCAACTACTAAAAAACTACAGAGAATTTCAGTTCTTTTAAATGCTTGGCCAGAAATTATTTTACAGCCCTGGTGTTTTTTAAAAAATTTAATAATTTTTTTTCAGGGTCAATTAAGTGAAAGCATGGACCATGGGGGAGTTGGACCATATGAAATGTAAGTTTGTTCTAAAAAATTCTACTAATAGAGTACCAAATTTTATAGGCAGTTAACTCTTTACAAGCATTAGTGACATGATTCCAATCAGTCTCAGATGTCTTAATGACATTTGTAGACTGCTTATTCAATTTAAAAGCTAAATCTGATGATGGTATTGATACAACTTTTGTATTGTATTGTATTACATTATACTATATCGTAATATTGACTGCTCTGAGTCTGTTAAATATTGTGTCCTTCAAGAATTTTATTGTTTTAAGTGAACAGTTTTGAATATCCTGTGTGTCAGCATATCAAGTATCAATTTAATTGTTGTGGGTATTACTCCCTTAACACTGTGACCACAGCCTCTACAGCTTAGTGGATGGTCTTTGAAAGTTCCTGTGGCTGAAAATTGTGTCAACCAGGAATCAACCTGATAAGTCTCTCTGACTTAACTATACTCAGATAATAGACATAGAGTCTATCACCAGACCACAATGCTTAAGTTTTTACAAGCCTAATAGGGAAAAGCTTGAAATTTATTGGCATACCCCTTGTAAAGTAGGGCTGCTCCACGTAGCTCCATGGCACAGTACCATATTAGATGACTTTAGGAGGCGTTCATCCATAATTTAATTTTTTAAAGCCATGTAAGTTACACAGAAAAGTCAAGTACTTTTTGTTGTACATTATGAGCATTATCCTTATACTAAAATGTATATAGTCATGTTACTATTTAGTTAAACTAGGGTGAACACGTTAATAGTTGGGTCGTTGATTTCCCCTTGATACTAAGAAGATACACAGTAGTACAAGTATAATAGTTGTGAAGAATTAATTTAAATCACTAGGCAAAATTGATACCTATTTTGGTGCTTATTTCAGACTAAAAGCAAATGTGGAAAGATGAATAAATAGATTTAACTGTTTAAAAAAAAAGCTGCTACCTACAACAGTAGAAGTGATTGGAGGGTTTTCATTTATTTTTATTCTGAACCTAAACCAAATAAAAATGAGCATTTCCATATACATTGCAGAACAGAAAGAGGAGTATTCTGTGTGAAGCTGTGGATCTCCAGCATGTAGAGCTTCCTTTTCTTTTTAAGTATATGATAAATTCAGCGTGTACCTTTCAAAGCTGTGCTGTTCATCTGTGATTATTTCTGTGTTCTTTTTTTGGGGGGAGGGGGATAGGAACCCACCCCTTTAAAAAGAAAAAAAGAAAAACCAGACCCTTGATACAATATGTATAGATGAGTAAAACATGTTGGTTGTGTCCACAGATGTACATCTTATTTATCACCACTCTGTCAGGAAGTAAAGAACATGCCTTTTCATCAGTCCTTTGGAGTTAGAGTTGTTCATTTCATTGATCAGCTTTTTTTAAAGTCTTTCAGAGTTGTTTTTCTTTACAGTGTTATTGTTATATTATTGTATAAATTGTTCTGGTTCTGTTTACTTCACTCACTTCAGTTCATATAGTTTTTTCTGAAACTGTCCCCTTCATCATTTTTTTATAGCACTGTAATATTCTACTGCATTCATATGCCTTAATTTGTTCAGTTGTTCTCCAGCTGATAGGCACCCCCTTAGTTTCTAGTTCATTACTATTACCAAAAGAGCTGCCATAAATATTTTCATACATATGGATCTTTTCCTTCTTTCTTTGATTTTTTAGGTTATAGCCTTGGCAGTCGTATTGCTAGGCCAAAGGGGTATGCACAGTTGAGTCATTTTGGGGGCATAGTTCCAAATTGTTTTTGGTTGGATATTTTTAGACAACTCCCAGGATATTTCCAGATGAGCATAAAGTCCAAACTTTGTCTTACATAATATTCAAATTATGAAAGTAAATTTTTCTTTTTTATATCAGATAGTTGATAAATCTTTTTCTGCTTGCTTGCTTACATTTTTAAGGTATATGATGCTTATAAAAGAAAATGCAATTCAGATTGTCAGTGTCAGAGCACTTTAGCTGCCATATATTTGCCCCTATGGCTTTCCTCAGATCAAGGATACTAAATTGTGTAATATGCATTTTTTTTTTTACTTAACGGGATTACATTTCTCTTTTTCTTTCTGAGAACATGATGAAGAAAATATAAATTTTTGCCAGTTGACTTTTGGTTTTGCTTTTCTCCCCAGTGGCATGGAACATTGTGAAAAATTTGAAATCTCAGAAACTAGTGTGAACAAAGGGCCAGAAAAAATAAGACCAGAATGTTTTGAGCTACTTCGAGTACTTGGTAAAGGGGGCTATGGAAAGGTAGGAAATACTTTTTCAAAGTTACCATATCCCAAATAAGAACTAAGAACTGTCTTCTCTCTGAAGTGGATAGCTTGGTCTAAACTGTTGGTCCAAGGGCTAGCCTTTAATAGTAGGTAGCCCCTACTATTTGAGGAGTGACAGGAGGATTCTCTTCTAGCTACCATCACCTTGCTGGTGTTAACCATATGGGAAATTCTTAGATGTGTATTCTTGGGTTAAGTAGGTCATCTTCTTTTAAAATGCATATATATCCTTGGGAAAGGGTATTATTCTAAATGGCTATCAGATACTAATTGAGGTGGGGCTTTAGAACAACAAAAGACAACAAGTGCCTGGGACAGTAGGAAAGTGTGTAGAGGGGTGGTACTGGAGATAAATTTTGCCTATTTCAGATAGCCAGGATTGTCCCTTTTATGAGATCTTTGAAAATTTGGTTGGAGTAAACATGTTCTCTGTATGTCAGAAGGCAAGATCTGGACAGTAACGTACCTTGGAAGTGTGTCACTTTTTTCAATATGGTATTGTATGGTAGTATGTAATTAATTTTTACGAAACATAATATTTATATATTATTCTGAGAATTGAGGTCAATAAGTGAACACTAAAACTAAAATATCTTGAACACTCAAACTTTGAATATCTGATTACTTTAGCTATTGCTTGAAAATTATTTAACCGTGGTTTTTATAGAGGGCCAGCCTCAGAGTCAGGAAGACTCAAGTCCTGAGTCTTTCTAGGGAAGTCACTTTACCTCTCAGTGTTCTAGGCTTTTCTCTATGAGTTGCAAAGGTGCTGACCTGCATTGGTAAAAAGGAATTTCCTCACCAGGGAGTTCCCTATGTCAATGAAATTACAGGTCCTGTTCCCTATCACTATCCATGTCTGCTGTAATAGGGTGTAAATTAACAATAGTGAAATCTTATTGACTCCCGCATTGCTGAACTATGAAGCAAAAACAGTGAAACACTTTTCTAATCATTCCTGGAAGAAATTTGTGAAACATTAGCAGACTTTTTAGTTTTGTGTAAATTTCTCTTTGAGCTTTGCCTATAATTTGTTCTAAGCAAATTTTTGGATTTTGTATAGTAAAGGAATACTCTGTATATTTGAAACCCCACTGGACAGTTTTTCCCACCAGATGGCAACAGATCAAAATAGGAAAACTGCCAAGTGCTATGTACAAAACTGTTACTCAGTCCTGAACTTGGGCAGTGTTTTTAGGTGATCAGCAGCACCTAGTGTTTTCCTGCCTCTTATTATCCAAGATATCCCAAACCTCTTAGTGCATTTTTAAGCTATTAAAGCTTATGGCTTTGGGGACACTCTGTATTTACAGTATATTTATACCCCTGAATCATTCTTTTTTTATGATTGGGAAGTATGAAGGTTTGACTTGAAGCTCTACCTATCGTCAGTACAACTTTTCGTTTTTCATGATCATCTGTTATGTTTAACTTTTGATACGCAGGTTTTCCAAGTACGAAAAGTAACAGGAGCAAATACTGGGAAAATATTTGCCATGAAGGTGCTTAAAAAGGTGACTACTCCTTATTTTCCATATTACCTTTTTTCCTACCTTTATCAACTTCTTTGGTTGAGCGTGCTTTGGGAGGATGTGGTGATGGTAGGGGTTCCCCCAAAGAAGCAAACTGATTATTTGGTTTATTAAGATGTTTGTGACAGTTTGGCCTTTAGCCTCTTCAGCAATTCAACATTGAGTGCCTACTAGGCAGTGCTTGGACATGAAAATGCAAAGATAAAAATGACATAGGACTTATTTTCAAGGAGCTTAAAATTGTCTTGTATATGTCATTCAGTTTTTCCATTTCTCTGTTCGCAGTGGAGTAAGGAATAAAACATATACAGGAATAAGTAGAATGCAAGGTATCGAGTGAGGTGGGCAAAGGAGGGGTCCAAAGTATTTTAGGATTATGTGAGGAAGGAAAGATCACTTGAATATTTTCAGCAGGGTTGAAAGGAAGGGAGTGGAAAGGGGACAAACAGAGAAGGCTCTGTAGAAGAAGGAAAACTTATTTAATCTTTGAAGGAAAATGAGGATTTTGGAGAGGGAGTACATCCCAGCCATAGGAGACAGTCCATATGAAAGTGGAATCAATGGACATTTCAAATTTGAGAAGCAACAAGTAGTTCCAGTTTGGCTGTAATACAGAGCATATGAAGACGAATCATGTTAAATAAGATTGGAAAGGTAGGGACTACCTCATGTATAGAGATGGGGGCCCTGTGTGGGTCCCCAACAAGGCTATAAGCAATCACTGAGATAGAACATGTCAGAAAGTACCTTTGTCTCTTCTCACATTGAATGAACAGATGTGGACTTTTCTGTTGGCTAGCTGGGGCTTGCCAATCCTTTCTTTAAGGCAGTATATGAGTAGCTCACTGGGCTGAAAGTTGAAAAAACATAAATTCTAAGCTTACTGTTGATTTTAGATCTTATCTAAGGTTTCCGAACCTTAATTACTGTAGATAAAATAGGGCTAATATTTTCCATCTGACCTTTGTAACCATTTGAGAACTAACAAACTTATCAAACATATTGAATTTTGAAATAGAACAGAAAAAAAAAAAGAAATAGAACAGGAAATTTAATACTTGTCCAGGAAATGTCTCAGGAAGAGTTCAGGCTTTGGTACTTGAATCACTGTTTTAGAATTAGAGGCTTTTAAACAAATATTGGTCAAAATTATACCCTGAGCTAGATGTGTTTTTGTCATTTCTGAGGGCCATTCTGAGAAATTTTGGAGGTAGGGTAGGCTATAGACTCAATAACCATTTGCAATCACAGAGCCAGGTTTGGGGATGACAAAAAAATGCACTTGGTGGAAATAAGATGTCAGTAGCAGTGGCAAGTCATCCTCATAATGCCACTTTGGGCAGCCTAGGCAACATCATGGGTCACCAACCCCAAAGTATATCCCTGGTAACAAATTAACTAACCGTCCTGGCCATACTATGTGTGGAGAGTGGTGAAAAATTGTTCACTCCATCAGTATTTGCTGATTTGGATAATATTAAAAAACAGTACAGAATGGATTTTTCATTAAGTGTGTAGAAGACAATTATGTCTGCTGTAAATGCCCAGACCATTCTGTCATGTCATCTTTCTTCTTTTAGGCTATGATAGTAAGAAATGCAAAAGATACAGCTCATACAAAAGCAGAACGAAATATCCTCGAGGAAGTAAAGCATCCCTTCATTGTGGACTTAATTTATGCCTTTCAGACTGGTGGAAAACTCTACCTCATCCTGGAGTATCTCAGTGGTCAGTATGCACTGCTGTATTCCCTTATTCCTAATTGTTCTAGAAACTGGGTCAAAAATGTTATACAAAAGGTAATATTATTGTCCTAGTAGTACAGTTAAGCAAAAGTTATAATTTGTATAAAATATGCTTTTCCAGCTCAGCCAATACTTATTAGGTACCTGTTGTGTATAAGCCACTGTGATAAGGGTTGGGAGTAGAGGTTCCCAAACTTATTTGGCCTACTGCCCCCTTTAAAAAAAAAATTACTCAGCACCCCCTGAAAATCTGCTTTCTTTAACCCTTTAACGGTTTTTTAAAAATGTGTCATTTCAAAAAAATAATAAATTTTTTAAAAAAATGATGCATCTTAAATTTAATAATTTATTGTAAATTTGTGGGTTTTTTCCTGCATTGAAATTCTGAAGATTGCATCATGTAACTGTGTAGTGTCGTATTGTAAACAAGTCGTTACATGCACACATTCCTGTCGATGCATGCTGGACTTCCACACACTCACCTCCCAACACTTATATGTTAAGATCTGTTGGTGGACTTGACCACTGATTCGTTGTAACTTGCATTTTGTATTTATTTGGAAAATAATGTAATCACTACAACTTTAACTGTTACACAGCAGATGAAACATGTACGAACTGTTTTAAAAATTTTCTTCTCTTCTTATGCTTCCAGTGCCCCCTCATTTTTATTCAGTTGATGCCCCCAGTTGCACCTGAGGCTACTACCAACGCCTTGGATCATTCTAGCTGGGCCGAGGGGAGGTTGGGAGTGTAAAAATGACACAGTTGCTGGCCTTGAATTTAGTCTACCAGAAATAATATGGCAAATACACAGTTATGTATAATATAAGAGTCTGTTAGGGGCAGGAGAGATCTAGACACAGTGCTTTGGGAAGTATGAAAGAGAAAAAATCAGTTTCAGCTTGGAGATTCACCAAGGAGGTGGCGCCTAACCTCAGCTTTAAAGCAAGAGAGAGATTGACAGGTAGAGGGAAAAAGAAAATGCATCATATGCATGTGAGACAATCTGTATCAGGATACAAAGGAAGGAAATGGTATGTCAAGTTTGGGTAGCAGCCACTAGTCCATTCTTTGCAACATAGGAGAAAAGGTCATCCACTAAAAGTGGGGGTTAAGTTTAAAGAAAAGCCAGTGTGAGGAATGGGATAGAGATGTTATGAAAGGCAAATAGAAGGGCTTGTCATTTTGCAGTGAGGGCCCAGTTCAGATTAGATAGAGTGAAAGTAGTATAGCCAGTCACCCCAATTTGTGGATTCCTCCAGCAGCTTGGCTTTTGAGTCAGAGCAGAGAAGATAGGCAGTAGGGGTGACCCAGAGTTGAGGATTACCAGGATAAGGGAAGAGAAGGGTAGAGGAGAGTACCTTGTTGAACTTTACATTTAGTGTAAATCTTGTCCATAACTAGCACTTAAAATTGTGAATGAAATGACACATTGACAAAAGTAGTTAGAATTGATTAAGAGTTGTTATTTTTAGCTGTGTGACCCTGGGCAAGTCTCTTAACCCCAATTGCCTAAAAAATAAAAATAAAAAATAAATTGTTACTTTGAGTCATATTCAAAGGAAAATTTAAAAGCTAAATAAATCTCAACTTCAACCTTTTTATCTTATATGTTTTTCTTATCTCATAGTAGTCACTTACACAGTGGGGTAATAATAAAAAATTAACCTTATGTATTGAGAGTTGAGATACTTTGATACAAATAAAATAGTTAATCCTTTATAATCCTGGATTTTTAGAGAGCATTGAAGTATTGGTGGGAGTGAGTATGACAATCAATGTATTTGTAATTGGTTCTGTCAGCAAACGTTTATGCAGCACCTGTGATGTGCCAAGCATACATAGTGAGGCTGCAAGATGTTGTAGTGGATAGAGAGCTGGCTTTGGAGTCTTGTCCAGGGCTTGTTACCTCTCAGTGCCCTGGTCCAGTCTCAGAGTCTTGCCATTTGTATTGGTTGCTGGAGTTTCCTCATCAGAAGTGCTTCATACCAGTGAAAACACAAATCCATTTGGAAAAAAAAAAAAAAGGAAAATGTGCAGGTTCTGGAGATACCGATACCAAAATGAAACAGCCCTTTCCTTCAGGAGCTTACATTGTATCAGGAAAGATAACATAGGCACACATATAAATATATATCAGAGAGATAGAAGGTGATTTGTTGAGTAAGCTCTGGCAGCTGGAGGAATCAGGAAGGGCCTAAAGTAGATGGTGTTTGAGATGAGCTTTGAAAGGGACTAGGCTAGGGATTCCAAGAAAAATCAGGTGAGGAAGTAGATCATTCAGGCATGAGGGATGACCTGGGCAGAGACCCAGAGACAGCTGATGGAATGCCTTGTATTGAGGTACAGCAAGAAGGTCAGTTTGGCTGGAATGTGGAGTGTGTGAAGGGGAGCAATGTAACGTCAAAAAGGTAAAGTATTGATAAGGCAGAAAAGAACCAGGTGGTGAAGGGCTTTAAATACTAAATAGAGGAATTTATATTTGCTTCTAGAGGTAATAGAGAGCTTCTAGAGTTTGAGTGACATAGTCATATTTGTGCTTAGGAACATCATTTTGGCAGCTCTGGAGCATGGATCGTAAAGGGGGGAGACTGGGGACAAATTAGGGAACAGTTGGAATAGTTTAGGCAAGAAGTGATGAGGCCTGAACTGGGGTGGTGACCATAGGAGGAGAAAGAATGGAGGTTGAATTGTTAAGACTTGGTTACTGATTGGACATGTAGGGTCAGGGAGGGTAAGGAGTTAAAGATGGAATCCAAGGTTATGAACTTGGATGTCCAGAAGGAAGCAGAAATCAAAAAGCTCAGAGAAGAAGTGGGTTTGGAGAAGGAAAAAGAGGCAAAAAGATAATGGATTCAATTTTGGATATGTCCAGAACAGACCCTTGGAGTATACTCTCAGTCAAATGGTGGACTATGAATAATGATCTAGCAAAGGAGATAGAGGAGTGGTAAGAAGAAAAGAGAGAGACTAGTGTCACTAAAACCCAGAGAGGATAAAGTGTCTAGGAGGTAGAGCATGGATGACAGTGACATAGGCTTCAGAGAAGCCCAGAAGGCTGAGGGTGTTGAAAAGGCCAGCAGATATTTGACAGTTGAGAGATAATTGCTAACTTTGGAGAGAGCAGTTTCAGTGGAGTGCTGAGGTTGGAAGCCAGATTGTAAGGGGTTGAGAAGTGAGATAAAATGAGTGATTTGAGTATGACAACCTTATACCTGCAGTTTGCTGTGGGACATTTACTTTAAGTACCATTTTTCCCTAGGCAAAAATTTGTTTGCCTTTTCCCATACATTTCTTTGTTTACTTCTGGAGGGTCCCTATCAGGTTTCCTTTAGGCCTAGCCTGTGGGTTGGTTTTTGTGGGGGATTTTTTTATATGGGCAAGGTATAGGCATTTAGTAGTCGGTATGACTGGTTTAATTAGCACATCTCCTCATATGGATAAATTTTACTGAGGCTTAAATATAAGGTTTTATTTTATCTGAAATCTTCACAAATATGTAGTTTGTAAATATAAAAACTAGGATTTCAAGTCAGATCTTCATTATAGTTTTTAAACCAATATCTTTATTATCATATAAATAAGAATAGTGAGTTTAAAAAGAGAGGCCAGAAATGGAAATTATTTCTAATGTCCTTTTCATCCTTCCACAGGAGGAGAATTATTTATGCAGTTAGAAAGAGAGGGAATATTTATGGAAGATACAGCTTGGTAAGTTCCATTTTGGTGGCTTCGTAGTTTTAGATAATTCATAAAATTAAAAAATAGGATCTCATTCTCCCTATGGACTGTCAAATGTTCAAAGGTTCTTCACATGTGAATTCTTTACTAGCAACTTTGAAGCTACATTGCTTTTGAAGATCTCACTATTTCTTTACCTGTATCCCACCCCCTGGGTAGGGGTCTTCTCATGCCTGTACTTCATTCTTGCTGGGGCTTTCTTTATCTGAGCTGGTGAGCCACCAGCCTCATTCCTGGGTCAGTATAGGTGCTCATGTGTGTGTTTGGTGGGGGGGTGGGGGGGGTGGAGTTCATCTGTCTTGGTACTACCTCCAGCCACACAGACTTTAGCAAACTGTACACATGAGTTGCTATGGCTGAAAAGAGCATTACCTAGTGACCGACTTTCTGAAAGTGAGCCTCTGAATTTAGCTGACTGGTCCTCAGATGAAAGACACACAGTCTATCATTACAGCCATATTTGAAGCCTTTCCAGCACCTTGTGCCTTTGAGAGCCTATGGTCCCCTCCACACCAGGAGGAGGTATCAAACTGCTACTTGGATAAAGTAGGTCTTAATACTATATTGCACATTGAAAAGTTGCACATCCTGTAACGAAGTTACCATTTTAGGTAGTAGTAATTGTTTATCCTATGTATTAATTGAACAAGAGACAAAACTTAAATGTATAAACCTAATTACCAAACTGCATTCCATTATTTAATTTCAAGCTTTTTCAAATAGCTGCACTTAAGAGCCTTAGGGATGAAATTCCATACAGGAACTTTCCAAGTTAGAATCTGTTGGTGGTCTTGGGGGCTGTTAAATTGCCTCAGTCTTCTAAGACCTACCCTGCAGGATTAACAGCATTATGCTGCAGCCAGTCAAGTGTCTTGTGTTTTTCCAATCCAGAGAGGGTTTACTTAGCCCTTTATTCTATGGAGGTGGATGAATTTGAGTATTATCCAGTGTACAGGTTGTGGGCTGGCTTCAAATGGAGTTTGACTTAGTAAAAGGATGAGCAGGAGAGAGCAGGGAAAAAGGGCTTCTTTAAAGTAGGACATTTGATTTGTGAGATAAACAAAACTCTTTATGAGATTTTTTTTTTTTTAAGGTATAAATGGGTACGGGGAAATTTGCTTTCAATTGAATGTTTATTACAAGCAAAACAAATCTTGACCAGTGAGAGACAGGTTGGACTGCTGGAGGCTTTTTTGAAATTGAAGTGGTAACCTAAAGCAAGTTAACACTTGATAGTTTTACTTTGTTACACCCTTTAGCAAAAACATCCCAAAAAAACTAGGCTATTTTTGTATTTTCCCTAATAATTTACTCTCCTATGTCTCATGTTTCTTTTAAGGAATTGTTGTTCCATACCTAACTTTTCAGTATATGAGTTGATTTTGGACTGTCTAGTATTTTTAATTATGTCAAATCACTTTTGTTCCAGCTTTTACTTGGCAGAAATCTCCATGGCTTTGGGGCATTTACATCAAAAAGGGATCATCTACAGAGACCTGAAGCCGGAAAATATCATGCTTAATCACCAAGGTGGAGATAACAGTAAACAATTCTATAGTAAATAATCATCTTAAAATCCTCTCTGTAGGCCACAACCATTTTTAAAGTCCCCACATATATTGCACTAAAATTTTTCTCTCCAAATTTCAAAGCACCAAGATACTTGCTGGTAGTTAACTATTTAGTTACCTTTTAGTTGATGAGAATGAGAGAGTTCAACATTCCTAGTCAGGGCAGTGATTTCCTTTAATAACACTTAAAGAAATATCATTTCACTTGCCTTTATTTCGTCTCTCCATCAGAGGAAGATTCTTAATACATAGCAGTACTGTGAGTAGGGAACCAAAAATCAAACCCAAAGGTTAATTTTTAAAAAAATTTTTTTTTTGAGGCAGTTGGGGTTAAGTGACTTGCCCAACATCACACAGCTAGTAAGTATTATAGGCCGAATTTGAACTCAGGTCCTTCTGACTCCAGGGCTGGTGCTCTATCCACTGCATCACCTAGCTGCCCCCTTTTTTCTTTTAAACTAGAACAGAGTTCTAGTTTAAAAGAAAAGTCCTATATAAATCGGGACCTTATTTGATGAGTTGAAATGAACTTTTAATAAGTACTGATAGTTTTGCTTTCTACCATGAATTGTTCGAACCATCATTGCTTGGAACAGAAATTTGAATCAAACAGAAAATTTATTACAGCTCTGGAAAAAAAAATTTTTAGTGGCACTCGTCAGGTTTCCCACTCTTTTGCTTGCCAAAGTCAAGATAAGGGCATCCATGTGCTATTGTAGACAGATGACTCCCAGAATGACCTCAGAGGGGACCAGTCCAACCTTTACCTGAACAAGAATCCTCCATCCACAACATACCTAACCTAATGAGGCTTTCTTATATATTACGTTTTCCTGTATGTTCATTAAATTCATACTGGCTGACCCTTGTATTTTGGACTATATTTGATTTTTTAAAAAATCACTTCAGAAACCTAACATTTGAAAATCAGAATCCAATTCCTAATCATTAGTCATGAGCACCTTTGTTCATATCTAAAACTTCATATCTGTTGTCACCCCAATTTCTGGCAATATCTGTATTCTTGCAAGGATCCTTCCTTTCCTTTTGCATTTCATGTGCAAGATTGTTGTTGTTTTTAAGTTTCAGCTTTATGAATAGTCCCTCCAGAACTATGTTACTGAAGAGAAACTCTAGGATGAATATGCTTGATTGACTTTTCACACAGGATTGGGGGGTGGAGAGGGAGGGATGGGATACCAAATATATAGTTGCTATTATCAGCTACCTATGGAAACTGGGTATCCTCATGTTAGTTAGCTGAACAGGAAATGCAGTAAAATTACTCCTTGGATACTGAGGCCAGTATCATAATTAAAGTAAAGGATGAACCATGTGCCTTTCTATAATGACATTTGCTTTTCAAATACTTGAAATGTTCTGTGGATTTCTTCACTACATCTGTTGGGCATGGGATCTATTGCCTATTTGTATTTCGGTTCCTGTTTACTTTTGTGTGTGTATATCTGTATTTAAGCCATGGTTCTGAATTCTGAGGCAGACGACAACGTTAGAATAACCAGTTAGGTTAATCTCCTTTTGATGTTAATCCCCACGTCATATTGATAAGATATGTCATTTCTCTTACTTTGAGTGTATGGTGAATTCACACACAGAGATCAGGAGGCCTAGTGCCTTATTCCTGTTTTTTGCCCAGTCATGTCTGAGGAGTAGGAAGGCAGCTAGAATAGCTTACATCTGATGGTGTAAGTAAAGGAAAGCCTGAGATGAAAGTGTCATTTAGTGTGAGATATGTTTTTCTGGTTCTGAGAGTCTTAGCACTCCACAGCAGTTTCATTTATCTCCACTGATGAGCAGATGACAAGATAAGCTAAATCTATTTGTTGCCATAAGTAATGCCTTTATAAGCTTTTAAGTCACAATTCTTTGTCATTCAACTATACATTATTTGTAAATTACTGCATTTCTGTATAAAAAAGGCTGGAAATCTGCATCAATCTTTATATGTAAACTAGATCCCTAGACTCTTAACCAATTAACAAGAAGTATCTTCAACCTAGGATGGTACCTTCAATGGATGATAATGTACTCTAGGTGAGTTCATAATGGGAGTCATGCATGGACATCTACTCCTTCCTGACCTATTGTTCCTGACCTGTTATTCCCTGATTCCACCTTAGTAGCAGAAAATGGCTGCTTGCCTATCTCATATTTTGACATTCCAGTTTTATGAGTATATGTAAGATTGAGTTAAATTCATAATACCTACTTTTTACTGGATGCTTAGAAATGGTTTGGATAAGAAAAAGTTAAACATAGGGGCCATCTAAACAGATTGTTTCTGTGTGATATGTTTGTTTTCTCTTTTACACATACTTAACAGTTCTCAGAATAACCCTGCTATCATCTTTCATTTCAGGTCATGTGAAATTGACGGACTTTGGACTATGCAAAGAATCCATTCATGATGGAACAGTCACACACACGTTCTGTGGAACAATAGAATACATGTGAGCTGCATGTTGAAAGCAATATAACTCTGGTCTGGGGGTAATAGCTAAATTTTTCCTGTTTTAAGTAATAGTTCACAATATTTAGTGGAATTATTTATTTCAAATACAGTTTTTTTTAAAAATGCTAATTAACTTGAAGAATGTCCTATCAAGTGTTTTTAGGTGGATTCTTCTTTTCATTGTAGGGCTCCTGAAATCTTGATGAGAAGTGGCCATAATCGTGCTGTGGACTGGTGGAGTTTGGGGGCATTAATGTATGACATGCTGACTGGAGCAGTAGGTGCACAGTTAAAGACTGCATGCTTTTCAACTCATGGCGGGTAGTTGTTGAATCACAGTGATGGACCTTCTGTGGAGAGCAAGCGTACTGTGTAGATAGAAGTTACTAATATAGTGTGGTTTTAAGCGGTTTTCAAAGCAAGTTCCCAGAGATATATTAGAAGTAGACTTTGTACTTGTAGAGCCCTTTATACTTTTTAAAGTTCTTTTATCTGTTTCTTCATTTGATTCTTAGAACAACCCTGTGAAATTTACAGGGACAGATGAAGAAACAGGCTGAGAGCTCAAGTGACTTGTCCAACTGCCTAGCAAATTAATGACAAGCCTGAGCTCAGAATCTAGATCTGTTTAATCTAGTGACCTTTATGCTATATCATAGCATCTTTAAAATCTGCATATATTTAGCACTCAGCTTATTTCTCAGCATGAAAACTGTTGTTTTCATGCGTCATATAGTATAATTAACTAAATTAGAAACATAACAGTTTGTGAAACTATTTTTTAAAAAATCCCTTATAAGGACTTTCTTGTTTTTTTTGTTTTTTGTCCTGCTGTCTTCCTCCTTTCAGCCCCCATTTACTGGGGAGAACAGAAAGAAGACAATTGACAAAATCCTCAAATGTAAACTTAATTTGCCTCCCTACCTCACACAAGAAGCCAGAGATCTGCTTAAAAAGGTAGGTTTTCTTCAAATATACACATACATAATACATTCTTACACAAGCATGAACACAAAACATCTGTCGTTAGCTTGAGACAGACAGGTAGGATTAAACTTTAATCCATTTTAACTGGTGTGTAATAGATATTTTGAGAATTGAAATGGTCATGGACATTGGATTAATAGCTATGCTTTTCTTGAAGGTAAAATCCAGATGTATTTGATCAAAAACTTATTCTTTTTTTCCCAATAATATACAGGAGAAATTACTGAAAAATAGATACTACAACTTTAATAAATAACTTTGAACAAGTGTTCCTAAGAATTATCTATTTTAAATCATTCATCTTTTTTTTCCCTCCAAGCTGCTAAAAAGAAATGCTGCTTCGCGTCTTGGAGCTGGTCCTGGGGATGCTGGAGAAGTTCAGGTAAGAATGGCACGTTGGATTCTCAGTGGCTCTTTTATGGAAGATGCTTTTTTATTTTAAGATGAGGGATGTAGAAATGTTGAGCATACTTGGAAAGCTAAATCATGTAGAGAGCTGTAAGTCTTGCTTGACCTGTGTAGGCTGTTCCTGGTCAGTTTCTCTGTTTTTTCTTAGGCTCATCCTTTCTTCAGACATATTAACTGGGAAGAACTTCTGGCTCGGAAAGTGGAGCCCCCCTTTAAACCTCTTTTGGTATGTCATGTATTAAAAAACATTTCTGAGAATCCAGCCCCTATTTTTGTTGAGAAGAATGATACATTTCCCCAGTCTAAGAACTGTGGTCAGTTCCTATTATTATCATGTTATTAACTCTAGACAAACTTATTTTATTCTTCTCTTGGGAAATGTCATTTTGTAAAGTCTTTTAAAGAAACTAGTTCCAGTAGTGAATGCTTTCTGGATGTATGACGAATATTGCTTAGAAATTTTTAGTGTCCAATTCAAGATATTGAAAATTCTTACCTTGTTTTTCAAAACCTTTTTCAGTCTTAATCACTTGGAGCCTTTTCCTCCCAAATAAGTGATAGGCAGGTGAATTAGCATGCATTGGGGCTTTTACACTAAAACATGTTTTTTTCCTTTAATCTAGAAACTGGGTGGAATTCAAAGGTAGAGTACAGCTTGCCCTATTTTAAATGAATTATCTTGGATTTTCCTTCTACCCACAAGGAAATTTTGTAAAGCTAGTGCTATATAACCTGTTTTTTAAAAAAATTAGTAATTTTTGCATTAGCCAACTCTTAGTAAGAATTTAGTCAGGGCTGTTGGATATACTTGAGAGTGATTAGGTGGTAGGGATAAAGGTACTTTAAAGGCAGATGAAGATGGATAGGAAGTCAAAAGAATAATGTTCTAGTCCTTGTTATGCCACAGATTTCTTGTATGACCTTGACAAGTCACTTTGAATCTTGGCTTCCTCATTTGTCAGATGACAGATTTGGACTGGATTACCTAAAATGACTGCTAACCCTACTAGGTTTATCATCAGTTTATGCCAATAATTAAGTTATGATTCCCAGAACTAATCGTAATTATATCTAGCCTGATCTCTCTCATGAGCTCCAGCCCACAAGCTGGACATCTAAAATTGGGTGTCATGTGGACCTCTCAAACTCAACATATCCAAAACTCATTGTTTTGTTCCCCCAAACCCTTAGTATTACTGTTGAGGGACACCACCATGGTCTCAGTTATCCAAGCTCACCACCTTGACGTCGTCTTCTGCTCCTCTCTCACATTCACTTCACATATCCAGTCTGTTGCCTTGCTCTACTCAGATAACCACCACCCCAATTCAGCCCTCATCAGCTGTTACATAGACTACTGCAATAGCTTCTTTATTAGTCACCCTTCCATAAATCTTCCCCCACACTAATCTGTCCTCTACTCAGCCATGAAAATGATGTTCCTAAAGAACGGGTTAGCCATGTTAACTCTTTACTTAATAAACTCCAGTGGCTCCCTTCTATCTCCAGGATCCAAGATAAAATCCTCTGTTTGGTTTTCTAAAGCCCTTCACTCCCTAGCCCCTTCCTAACTTCCCTGTTATCTTTCACTGTAATTCCCTCTATATACTGTGATCTAGCAACATTAGTCTTAGAGACAGAGACAGAGACAGACAGTCTTATTAGTAATTGTTTAACAAGTGTCTTGGTACTCGAGAAATGATTTAATGAATACTTGTTGACTGACTTTTTAGATAACGCTTGTATCTGTTTTTAAGCAAAACATTCCTTAGTCTTCAAGAAGCATACATTCTATTGGAATATGATATACAAGGTTCTAAGAAGTGTCAACCATATAGTAGATCTGTTACTAATTTGCAGTTTTTTGAAGCATGTTTAAAATTTTAAAAGCATATTTAAAATAGTGTGTGGGTTTTTATTCTTGTTAGTCAGCCTCTGCCTTCATTGTCAATGTCTGTTAATTGAGTTCTAGGATTTTATTAAAGTCAAAAGGTGTGGGATGAGCCTCATTTAGAAGCTTCACAGATGGATATAAAATCTTTTGATGTATCATATAGCCTATTTGCCATTTTGTTTTTGCAAAGCAATCTGAAGAGGATGTGAGCCAGTTTGATTCAAAGTTTACACGTCAGACACCTGTTGACAGCCCAGATGACTCAACTCTCAGTGAAAGTGCCAACCAGGTCTTTCTGGTAAGATAGGATTTTCATGCATCTCTGGGAAATGCAAAGATAAGAGAGTGCCCCTCAACAAGAAAAGTCAGTTTGGAATGGTTTTCTTGCTTTACAAGCTCACGTAAAGCATTTGAGAGATTCTCTTTAGAAATTTTCCCCATAATAGTGCATTTGAACCCAGAAAATTGGTCCTTAATCCAATACCATACATAGCAAATGTGAGAATTTAGAAACCACTGTGCCAGCAGCATATTTTTCATGGCTAGCCTATCAACTTGCTTCTACCTGGAGAGTGAAGATGATATACTACTTGGGGAATAGAGAATGCTATTCAGCTTCCCATCTGTGGGTAGAGGGAGGGGATAGTGATCTTTAGAGAAAGCAATCCATTAAAACCTCAAAAACATAACTCTTTAATACCAGAAACAGACTGCAGTTGTATCCTTTGTTTGCTAAAGAATTTTGACATTTTTGAAGATCTATCTCAAATAACATTTCTTAACCATATTTTAATTATTTCTCCACTATGGGGGAGGGGGAAGTAAAAACCATGAGATTAGGAAGAGTTTTTAAAAATTAATTCTAGGTCTGGTGTGGTACTGAGCTCTCTGAATTTTACCAAAAAGTGTAGTTGAATAAAAGGGTACCTTTCAGGGAATGAATATTACTTAGGCACTACTTTTTTCTTTTGTTTGCTACCAAAAAATGAAAGTGAATTTGCTTCTCAGAAATTGGCTTAGCCAAAGAACCTTTCCCCTTAGTAGTGCAGTGTTTCAGCTAAGGTAGTAATTCCCATCAGTAGACAGCATCTGGAAATATTTTATTCAAGGATGGGAAAAATCAAAAGTGGTAAAAGTGAATTTCACACAGATTACATTAGTCTCTGGCTGAGATCTTTATTTCCTCTCCAATAGTAAAATTTTAAATTACTGAATTCAACCCATTTCAATGGAAATTTATTATTGTATTGCCTAACTCTTTATCATTACACTTAACTTTTTTTCTTGTACTTGATATTAATGGACCAAATCTTTTAAAGTTTGTTATATTGCCCTTGGACCTTTGTGCCTAAAGTGTTCCTCTTACTTATCCAGAGGTCAGCCTTCGAGCAATCTCAAGCCTCTGGGACACAGCCCCAAACCTGGAAGTATGAGGAAAAAGGCCTTTGAGCTCCAGAAGTAGTGGTCGCAAAGCACTTCCACTAAAAATGTCATGTACTTTGTCTTACTATTAGTAAGGCCTTATGATATTTAACACATAATTCTCAACCAGCTTGATTATCTGGTTTCCCAGCCTACAGCAGATTAGAAGCAGCAATTTAGAAGTGGGATGGAGGTGGGGCTGTTAACTGCTGTCTCAGTGTGCCTGCCTGAGAAGTGACAGTCTGACAGTGAGGTAAGAGACAGAAAAACTAAAAAGATGACACAGAACTCTGTATTATTATGTACTACAACAATAACTGTTCATAGTGATGACCTGAAGTCATCAAGAAAAAGCTAAATTGTGTTTGTCCTTGGTTTAAGAAGGCAGGCAAGTGTACAACCAATAAATTTTAGAAAGATTTCCATTTAAATTATTTAAGTTTTGGCACTTGAATGGGTAAGTTTCACTTAAATCTAGCAAACTTCATTTATGTGAAACTTCATTCTATGATGCCAGATGATGCAGATGCATGTGTTGTGATCCAGGGCTTACAAGTCAGAACATTGTTGATGTCTTTCACTTGCCCATAAGAAATTGTTCAGTGTATTGGTTTAAATTCCTATAAAAAAACAACTTTTGAGTGGAAACATGAATATTGTTTGCATCTTTCTCAATGCTTAACTATACTGTAGAATACATATTTTCTTTGCTTTTCTGCCCCTTGAGGTGCAACAGGGTTTTTGTTTTCTCGTATATAAGAAACCTGATTAGGTTTCTACTGAGGCATGTGTTTAGGGAGAGGTCTGGGAGGAGGTTGGCAAGTATGAAAATAGGATCTGGAAAGGGTGGGAGAACATGTATATAGACTGGTGATTTTGATACACTTATGTTTGGTATGTCAGATTAAATAATTAAGTTTTCTTAATGTGCATGTTGTCACAGGACTACTGTTGTGTTTTTCAGGGTTTTACATATGTGGCTCCATCTGTACTTGAAAGCGTGAAAGAAAAATTTTCATTTGAACCAAAAATCCGATCACCTCGAAGATTCATCGGCAGCCCTCGGACACCTGTCAGGTATTTGCCAGCATAGTACAGTACAGTATTCTGGCTTGTTTCTCCATAGAAGAGGTGGATGGGTTATCACATTCTCATTTTAATATTAGTTGACAATTGTAGTGCTTTAAGATTTGCAAGCTTCTCATTTTCTGCTCTTTCCTTTCACTTGGTTGATTTAGTGCAGCATTTTCGGTTCCTCATATTGCAAGTGATTGGTACATTTGCTCTTGCTGCATAAAAAGCCAGTTTTGCTATATAGTGTATCAAAAGGAATGGCCTTAGTCTTATTTTCTACATGTGGTGCTAATGCATAGAACAATAAAACGAAGGTCCTTGCGTATGATCTCATTTATTTTAATGTAAATTATTTAGGATTGCTGTTACCCTTGAGACAGTTACTGAGTCCTATTTCTACCTTGTCTTAAAGCCCAGTCAAATTTTCTCCTGGGGATTTCTGGGGAAGAGGTGCTTCAGCCAGTGCAGCAACTACTCAGACACCTGTGGATTATCCCATGGAAACGAGTGGAATAGAACAGATGGATGTGACGGTGAGTGGAGAGGCATCAGCACCACTTCCAATCCGACAGCCTAACTCTGGGCCATACAAAAAACAAGCTTTTCCTATGATTTCCAAACGGCCAGAACACTTACGTATGAATCTATGACAGCAACATTTTCAACAAATTTCAGGCAAAAAACAATGGGACGTGAACATCCTACAAGCTGAAATATATGAGGGCTCAAAGGGTGACAGCTTCAGAGGGCCAGTGTCATATTGCACAGGACAGTTTGGAAAGAGGAAAAACAAACATGGGTGTTTCTTTTTTTTTTCTTTTTTTTTTTTTAAATCAATCAATGGTGCAAAAAGACTTAAGAAAAATAGTATTGCCGAACTTTAGGCACATCAGTTAACTGATTCCCAGTGACATCTTCTCACCTTATCAAGGATTTTCATGTTGATGGCTTCAAACTGACAGTATTAAGGATAGGATGTTGCCTCAGAATCACTGTTGTCATGATTGTGTCAAGAAAGGTTTAACTGTCATTGGGCAAAGTATGAAATGCCTATACTTGCAAATGAAGACAAATTAGCATGCAAGCTTGGTCAAACTTTTTCCGGCAGCGTGGAATCAAAGATAAGAGATACAATTTAACAATTGATGTTTTACGTGCAAAAACTTAATGAATCTTTTTTTTATATAAATATATATTTTTCAAATAGATTTTTGATTCAGCTCATTATGGAAAAGCATCCCAAAATTTAAAATGCAAAATGATTGGTTGGTGTGAAGAAAGCCAGACTACTTCTGTTTCTTCTTTTGGTGAAATAATAAAATGGTAAATGAATCATTGTTAACTACAGCTTTGGCTCGTTGGAGGGATTGGGGGTGAGCTTAAGGTTTTCTTAGGGCACTACTCGTAATCCTAGGAGAAACGAATCCATGCAGTCATTTCCACTGGCGGTGTTGCTGTGTTCTAAGCTTAACTGGAAGCCATGGGATAGACATAAACTCAATGTCCTGTATCTCATCCTTATCCTGGGCCTGCATTTCACTGGAAAAAAAAATCACCACCTAGTCTTATACCAATATTTGGTTCAAAATGCTATATGTAGTCAGTCTGTGGTGCCCTAACGAGAGTCTGGATAAAAATATGGGCAGGCAGAGTCAGGGAAGATGAGACTGGGGATACTTCGGGGAACGAGTTTGCTCTCCAGGTTTTAGGTAATCTCATTACAGCTAACTGGTAAGATCTTAAAATTTTTATTTCTTTTACTGTGTACGGTGTTTACCCTCCATTTCCATTTTTCCTCAACAGTTTAAAAAGGGTGGAAAAAAGTATGCTTTTTTCCTGTGTTGGGGCTTAAGCATTTTCTGATTGTAAAAGTATTAGATGGCCTTTTGATGAATGTCTTCCACAGTAAAAAGACCTTAGTGGCTTAATTTAGGAAACATGTTACAAAGATGCTGGTTTTTTAAATTGTCATAAATTCTGTACTTATAGGTACAAAGGATAAAAATAAAGGTAACTTTACCTTACTTAAATATGTCCTGCCTTAAAGAAAGCATTTCCATGATTTTAGTTGGTTTCATGAAAGGGTTAATATCAGCAAAGCTTTATAAGAGTGTGTGCTCAGGTGCATACTGGTGGAACGGATGATCCATGCAACTGCAGTTTTGTCTTGTCAGTCTTGTCATGTCTCGTCGTTAGTCCGTGACTGTGCAAAGTCAACTTACGATATTTCACAACCATAAGAATTTTTTTAAAAAAATAGACACTGCTCATGCCAAACCTTTTTGAGCCATAGGATCCAAGCCATAAGATTCTTTATGCATATTGAATCCAGTCGGTAAAAGGCAAGATTTGCTTTTTCAGTAACTCAAAGTGAAATCCTGCCACTGTATCCAAAAGTGGATTTAGAAGTAATTTTTTTCCAATTGTGGCAGTAACTGAAATGATTGCTAGTTCCACTTTGAAGATGCTTTTTGGATCTGGAAAAAAAATGTTTTTTCTTTAAATTTTTTGTATTGCAGCAGGTATTTTTAAGAACTTCCAGTACTGCTCTTGAAGGACAGTATTAGTTCAGGACAGAAATTCAACTTCAGTGACACCACCTTTGTTCTTTGGTTAATTTGTGGCATTTGGCAAAAATGTAGAACTCAGTGCTGGTCATGTGTATTGGCAGATGGGTTTTATTTTGAACTTTTGACATTCTGTAGCTTGTACGCAAGCATATGAACATACTGTCATGTACTTGACCAAATTCCAGTAATGTTTTTCCACCAAAAGTCTCCTTCAGTCCTACTTACTACAAATATTTGCACTGTGATTGGCTAGCTATCATACATCCTATTCATAATTTATCTTTTTTAAATTAGTGCTGGTGACACTAATGGCAACCTATTTTTCCTGGTCACACAAGTAGTGTTAACTATATACCCACATATACTTGTGTGTGTGTATGTGTGTGTGTGTTTGCGCGCGCGTGCGTGTGAAGTGTGATGTGTGTTTATCTCCAGCTTAATAGCCATTAAAAGTGAACTTGACTTCTTCCATGCTGTCACATGCTAAGAAATCATACTTCATGATGGATATCCCTGACATGACTGTGAAAACATGGTGTCACAGACAGCAAACACACCTATGCAATATGGCTTATCCTATTCAATTCAACAAACATTCATTTAAAAAGCATTTGTGGAATTGAATACTATATTTATTTGTAAAAATCCAAATGTAGTTTAAAAGTCTAGTGTCACTACTAGTCTTAAATTTTCTAGGAGGAGCTTCAATCTAGTTTATGATTATTTCAGGTAAGTGCTAATATGTAGAAGAGCTTATCAGTGCTTTCTTTTGGTCACTTAAACTTTTATTTTAAAAAGGCAACTATAGAATTTGTTTTCATATAAGTTTTTTTTAATCACAGTGTAATCATTGAGCTTCATGTGCTGATTTGATTTTATAGGATTTAGAGCTTTACTAATCTCAGCAGTTTACAAACCCTACTTTAACTAAAGTATTAAATCTTTAACTTGTACCAGAATTTTTTAGAAAAAAATTACTAAGATTTTTAGAAAGTATCCATTCCCTTCCCTTTCTAACTCCTTGTAGTTAAGCTAATTTAATCCTTATAAGTTGTTGGTGTCTTTCCCCCTTATCCCCAATTCTATTTTTTTGATGTAGACATAACTGGGGTAAGGTGCATGTTTGGTATGCCACAATGTCAACTTTTATTAAATTCTAGGTCATATACGGTTATATCATGAAAGGAATTCATGTACAGAGAGATGGTGAAGCTACAAACTTCAAATTTAACACAGGACACGGTATTTAGGGGAATTTGTAGTTATGTGGTCACTAGTTAAGATTTATTTGTATAGCCCTAAGGGTTATTTATATAAGAAACACTGAGTTTATGAAGGATTGGCTCTTTGATGCCATATTTAAAATAGTGAATTTTTTACTTAAACTTAAGGAGTGGGGGGGATGTGGGAAAAAGGGTGATGGTGAAGAATAACCATTGAAGTCCAAACCTCCTTTTCCATTAGTAGTAGTCACTAGCAGTCTGGAAAATGACAAAAATATACTAAAGTATTTGGATCCATATATCTGTTGGGAAAGAATATGTAGAACTGTTCATTTGTCTTAATTCGTAACATAACAGCACAAGATTTGTCTTAAAGCGATACAGTTGTTATATCTAAGGGGGATGGTTTACCTATGTTGTGTTTGCTCTTTACAATGGTTCTTTTTTCTGCTATCCCAAGTTGGCTTTGCATCCATCTATCAGAATAAATTATTCAGCTGCCTTACTAGGAGTGGTGTGAGGGTAACACCTTTTCTGCTTTTCATCTTGTATTTAGTTTACTGTAATAAAATATACTTTATTTCAGAATGAATGGATGTAAATAGCAATTAAATGCAAATTTGAATGAACATGAACTAGAAGTCATTTTATTTATTGTTCTGAGTCTAGTTAGAAATAATTAGAATGTATTCAGGTTGGACAAATATGGATAATATATAAGCCAGTCTTATTATGCATGTATGGATTGTTCAAATTAGACAACTGGCTTTTCTGCCAAGAAAAGGCAACTACTTATTAAAATTCTGGTTCTGATTGCCACCCAATCCACATAAACAGTGCTACTTGAAAGTTAATTGTGCTCTGGCTGGTAGATTTGAATTGTTTGCTTGCTGTCACGCTAAGAAAGCTAATTCTAAGTCCAGTAGTATTCAGAAGGCTTTGGATTAGGCTTATACATCTAGAGCTAGAACCAGCCTCAGAGGAGCAGTAGTCTAATTTCCTCATTTTCATCCAACCCAGTTCTGACTGCCTAAAGTCACACAAGTAGTAAACATTAAGAGATGGGATTTAAAACCAGGTCCCCTAAGGCTAGTGCTTTTTCTACTCTTCTGTCAATCTCCCCAGTAAGAACAGCCATTGACAAGTACGAACAAACTATTGATAGAAGGTAAGCAAATCTCTAGTTAGAAGTCTCACTACATGACTAATCTCATTGTTTGTAACTCAGGATTCATTTTCACAAAGAAATGTCATACTTTGTATAGTTAGGTCAGGCACAAGGATCTACTTAACATCACATATACTAATATGCATTAAACTGTTTATATGGGGAAACATTAAGGGTTCCAACTTGGAAAGCCAAGGAATAGATTTCCACTTTTAGGCAGTGTTCCCAGCAATTAGCACACTGTCCTGTTCTTGGAACAAGGACTATAGTAGGGTAGGAAACAGACAAATGAATGAAAATCAGTTAAGGAACTACAGGGCGTTGGCCTTTACACAGGTTCTCAAGTCCTTTGGTTCCCCTTTTATCACTATTTTCTCTTTTCCTTTCTTAACCCACTTTGGAGACTAGAATGAAGCCTCAGCTTTGAAGCTTTAGAGTGTTTGTTGTTGTTGATGATGATGATGGTGGTGGTGGTGGTGGTTTTTTGTTGGGGATTTGGGGAGAAATAAGTGAAAAGAGAGGGGAGAGATTTAAACTACTTGCAGCCAAAGAGCAAAATGACTTTAAAAACAAAAGCTCTCACTCCCATTCCACTCACCCCTCCTTTTTATTTAGACCTTGTGAAAATACCCAAGAGCTAAATCATTGAGACAGTACAAAATGGCTCATGTAAAATACACTTAAAATGCCTACCATGGGCAACACCCTGGGAATAAATACAAAGATGAAATAAGTCTTTACCTTTAAGGAGTTTACAATTTAATGAGGATGGAGATACATTTATACAACTAACAGAAGACAGAACAAGGTATGTGAAAGTCCAAAGTGGTAAGAAAAGTTCTGAGGAAGACGAGATTATTTTTAGCTAGGAAGAGAAGTGTGGCACCTTGAACATCTAATCTCTAAAAAGTGACCTGGAAATCCACTGCAGAAGGACCATTCAAAGTTAAAAATAAGATGGGTAGGGAATGAGACCCTGAGGAGACAAACCATAGCTACAGAGGAAGGGAAGTTCTATGTTCATATAGGGGATGATTGTATATGAGGAGCAAACCTCTGGTAGTCTTAGTATTCAAATTTCCAAGATATGACAGGTTTACACACAAGACATCCTGCTGAGGGAGACTGCTGATTATGAAAATGGTTTTTAATACCTTGCTTTTAATAGTTCTCAGAATGATAAAACTTTTTCTGAAATAATGGAGCCCCTTTATAATGCTTGTGTTGAGAGAAAGACATAACCTGAACAAGTTAAACAAAGCCTGCTTTGTTCTTCTCTAACCTTCTCCTAAGGGAAGGCTAGCATAAGAGTGCCTTTACTTCACCAGTGTGTTTATGGCCCCATGTCCCATCCCTTCTCTTTTGACAATTGTTTTTACAAGACAGGTATAGGTATATGGATTCTAATTGTTGGGAGTTTATCTTACAGAACTGAAGTGACTTGGAGTTTAGCTGCATTATGGTTGCTGTAGTAATGTTTTCTAAACCAGGAAAAGTTAAGACAACATTAAATCATGTGCTGTTCAAGATTTTTTTTTTTTACTCTCAAACTGGCTTCAGATTCAGAATTTATTAGTCACCTGTGTAATAGCACTGAGCTACTACATTCCAAGCAGTTTAGATAAGGCACAGTCCCTGCCCTCAAAGAGCTTACAGTCTAGGAATGGGTTGAGACACAAATAACTATAACATAAAACGATATGCAAGTGAAAAGATAGCACAAAGTGTGAATTCCAGTGGGGAGAAAAATCATTGCTGAAGGAAGAGGGCAGTATTGGTGCTCAGGTAAGGCATTATTTGAGGTGTAAGTAGTAATCTTACAAGGAAGGAGGGCCTTCCAGAAAGAAATTGAGAATTAGAATAACAATGATACGTGTTCCACTATCAACCCTCCAACTGTTGATGCATAGCTCCCTGCTTATAAGCAATCCATCATATAATCCATCCCAGGGGTTCTTAACCTTTTTAGTGTCATAGGCCCTTCTGGACTCCTCATAACAATGTTTTTAAATGTATAAGATACATAGGATTACAAAGGAAACTGATTATATTGAAAGACAGTTATCAAAATATTTTTTAAAACATTCATGGACCCCAGCGTAACAGCCTGTGATTTAGGGAGCAGCTAAGTAGTACAGTAGATAGAACACCAGCCCTGAGTTCAAATCAGGCCTCAGACATTTACTGTGTGACCCTGGGCAAGTCACTTAACCCCAACTGCCTGCCCCCCCCAAGAAGAACTATGATCTAGTTCTATGATGTACCTTCATTAGCCCAATCTAATCTTAATTATCAATTTTATCTACATTCCTTTCTTCATTAGGGCCACCCACACCCATCAGTGGGGCAGACAGGGGAGTATGTAAAGGAATATTGGCTCTTAAACAGTGGCAGCTCTAAAGCTTTAGCTGGTAGGGCAGAGACATCCTCCCCAACCACCACCCAGCTTGTAGCAAACTTTTAGGGGAAACTGTTGAGACGAAGGAAGCTCCTCTGCCTGGTAAGGCATACTGCAATTGAAGAGACACCATGGGTGCAAACTCTAATTAAATAATAATTAGAACACAATTTCAGATTTTCAGGGGAAGATTTAATCCCATACCCTAACAAGCTTTTAAACTAAAGAATTTACAGAAAACTGACTTAATAAAAGCCAACATTGGAAAAATACATTAAGTACAAATATCCCTTGAAATAGTTATACAATATTATGTGCTGCTTTTATAGAAATCATAAAACAACTTATGAATCTGTAGCAGCAAAAATGGAAAATTCTTATGATTTGTATAAAACTTAAACCAAAGGGAAAATAATTTGATACAAAATTTGAACTGTCAGACAAGTCTGTTCTCTACTAGGTTCTTTAATTGAGTTTTCTTCCAAGAATAATAAAAATATAACCAACTCTAAGAATTAGCCCACTAATTCAATATAAGGTGACAATTTTTCCATTTATGTAGATCTCTCTCATTTGATAACACTTCAGTGCCATTTCCTCAGGGAAAAGAGAGAGGCCAAATATGCTTTCCTTTGATATACTAAGTTAAGTCAAAGGAAATATCGGCTTCTGTGTAAACAAAAAATAAGTAACAAAGTAATACCCTAAAGCTGTATAGTAACTTCCTAAGGTAAGAATGCCTGATTTTTCAAGGACACAGTAGCCCCACAGTGAACTACAGAGGTAGTGCTTTTAAAAAAAATTGGATAGAAAGAAGATTAAAATAAGCTATATCATTTTGTGGCTTAAAGTAAGTATGTAGTGAAGAATCCTTTCAGATTCAGGTTAAATTTACAGAGTTTGCTCTTGGTGTAAAACCCCTTCATAATCAACAAATTACTGTGTAAGATGGTCAGTAGCACTAGATAAAAGCAAAATAATAAAACACTTAAGTTGACAGCAGTGTATATATGTATGCATATATAAGATTCAGCAAAAATTTTTAAATTTCATTTATTCTTACTGATTGCTAATCAAAGCGACAGTTAACAATACAGATTAAAATATATCTTCCCTAGTCAGTTCCTTTGACTTGGAAAATCTGATTTAGACAAAATATAGTATTTAGAATTTTACATTTTAAAAAATACAAGTTTTATAAAATATAGGAATTAATCCTATTATTCTTAAACGCCAACACAGGAAAAATACATTGAAATGCCTTACAGTGGCTTAAGAATTCTAGGAATAATTCAGAATTGGATTTATAAAAATCAATGCTCTCTAAAAAGCTAGAACCGTTTTTATATATACGTACCTTAAAACCATGAAAAAATAAGATTTTGATTCCAGCAGGAAACGATGCCTGAGTTCCTCAAAACAAACTACTACTAACTGTCCAACTACATACTGAGAATGTCTAAACAATTTATCATTATACAGATCTTTAAATACACACAGATGAAAATGCTGTTTGAACAACACTGAATTAGAAGAAAAGTCAAAATAACACAGGGTTGCTTTTTACCCATTTAATTCTTAAAATTTCATGTCTGTAGACAGAATTTTCTTTAACTTGTTTCTAATAGTCTAAAATGTCTGATTTGGATGCTCAAGGTTAGTTTTGAACTAAAAACATTGAAAGTCCATTTAAAATTCAATTATAGCAGTACCCACATTACTTAGTCAAACATTAAATGAAAACCAGCATCCTATAAACACCAAATAGCAGTTGACAGGATTTAATAAATCTGAAGATGTGATGAAGTGGCTCCATCTTTCCATTTGTTTACATGGTCTGAAATAACAGTTCTGCAAAGTGGACATGTTTTCTCTCTATTAAACCATAACGTGATACACTCTTCACAAAATATATGCTGTAATGGAAGCAAGAACTGGCTTTTACACTTGGTAAACATTCTACCTAACATTTTACTATCTAAAATGCCTATTAAATTTACATTTTATAGAATTTTCAGACTGACTTAGATGATATCCTAAATTTGGATACAAATTTGAGACCCTCAGAAATTCTAACTATATAGTGGTAGATCCAGGAAATAAGTTTCCTGACTCTGAATATGTGTTCTACAGTATCAGCCACATGATAGTTTAATAATTCAAATTACAACGATCTTAATGGTGGTGATATATATGCTTTTAAAATTATACTTTAGCCCAAGTACTGGTACCTTTCAGGACTGTCAAAGGGACAATTTAAGTCAAATCAATTTCAAAATCTAAAAACAGAATTTGGATTTTCTCCCCAGAATTTTCCAAATTGCTTTCATTTACAGCTCCAAAAATTTAATGTGCCCCTTCCAATGGCTTCCTATGCTATTCCTGATATTATCTTCATAGATTAACTAAGCACTGGTGGGAGTTGTGGGTGGGGAGGGGAATAGGGAATGGGGTTGTGCAGTGGGGAGGATTTGTATGGTTTTAAGAGGACACTTATTTATAATTACCTGGCAGATGAGAAGAATAGGCTTCTGGAATTCAGCCTGACAGATAGAACAAAGATCATCAGCTTCTGAACACTGTCTTTTGGAGGCTGTCACACCATAACTCTACAAAAATAAGAAATCTTATTTTTTTTTTCTGTCATTCATATTCCTTAATTTCCAAGGTTTTTGCTCCTTCATTCCTTTCCCCCTAAAATATGCGATGTTCAAATCTTCAGCAGTCTTCCTAGAATCAGATTGGTTTTCAAACCTCCAAAGGATTTATGTAAAGGACAGAAAGTAGTGAAATCATACAGCAGCAGGGGCAGGGAATCACTACCTCAGTAAGGGAGATTTTGCAAGGAGATTTTTCACATATAAAATTCGAGTCAGGAAGACCTGAGTTTGAATTTTATTTCAGACAGGGTCAGACTAGCTCTGTGACCATGGGCAAGTCACTTAACCTCTATGTGCCTCAGTTTCCTCATCTGTAAAATAGGGATTGTTGATGATATCTACCTGACAACACTATTGTGAGGATAAACACACACAAAGTGTTTTGCAAACCTTAAAGTGCTATGTAGTACAGCTAGCTATTATAAAGTGAAAGAATGTTTAATCTTATATTAGTGGGAGCTAACTGGGAATAGGGTTGCATGAAGCTAACAGCAGAACTAGAAAGGGAAGGGAAACAAAAGCTCATAAAATTTTTAGTGCGTATTTAATAAACCCTTGGAAAACATTAACTGAGTTTTCAGGGTAAATACCTCATCTAAAGGGAGAAATTCAGCAAAACTAAACACATTAACCAAATCTGATGGGATATGCAATGCTCCACACCCATAGAGTCTTCCACCTCTGCAAAGAAGGGTGAGGCATGCAGTTTTCATCTCTTCTTTGGGCACTATTTCCTAAGATGTCAGCTTCAGTATCTCATAAGGTTCTACTGTAGCTCTTTTACCTGGGTGTATATATAAGTTTTATCCTTGAGATCCATTTTAAAAATGTATACAGCTTGGAGCACCCTTGTTAAACTTTTATTTTTGAATACAAGCCTATCTGAAATGCACATGCATTGTAACAATTAGCATCTAGTTGTCAAAAGTGTTAATCAAAACACTTCACTTGAATCTAAATCTTCTTCAGTTTGGCTTTCACTCATCTCACTGAAACTGCTCTCTCCAAAATTACCAAAGGTTTCTTATCTGCTAGATACAGGGTCTTTCAAAAGTGCAGCTTAAAACTCCACTTAAACTTTGGAACCCCTATAATAATGGCCTTTTTTTATCTTTGTTCTTCTTGATCTCTCTGCCTTCAACATTTCTACTTTTTTCCCCTAGATAAGACTCTTCTGCCTAGGTTTGGTGACACTGCTGTCTCTCCTGGTACTCCTCCCAGTATGACAACTCTTAAGCCTTCTTTGGCTGGATCTTCCTCTAAGTTATGCCCACTGGATTATCTCCCATGGCTCTGTCCTGGGCCTTCATCTCTTTCTTATAGTACCTTGCTTGGTGGTCTGTCTCATCAGCTTCCATGGGTTTAATGATCGTTTCTATGGAAATTATTCCCCAGATCTACATATCCAGTCTTAACTTCTCAGCTTCTTATCACCACTTACTATTGGACATTTCAAAGTTCTGGAGACATCTCAAACGCAGTATTTCCAAAATGGGACTACTGCTTCCAAATCCTCCCCTCTTCCAAACCTCTCTATTACCACTGAGGGCACCATCACCCTCTTAGTCACCCGGGCCCACAACCTCAGTGTCATCTTCTCCAATCTGATGCTAAGTCTTATCATTTCTGTCTTTATCACATCTCTGGTATATATATCCTTTTCTCTCCACTCACACAGCTACCTGGTGCACTTCTTGCCTGGACAATGGAAACGGCCTTCACATTAAGTCTCCTTGCCTCAAATCCTTTCCCCACTCCAATCCATCCTCCACTCAGCTGCCAAACTGATTTTCCTAAAACACTGATTTCACAATGTAACTCTTTGTTCAACAAATTCCAGTGGCTCCCTATTACCTTTGGGATCAATATAAGGTCCTTTGTTTAGCATTTAAAGCCCTTCAGGACCTGGTCCCTTCAGACCCATCTTCTTGTACTTTATTCCCTTCCATATACTCTGCAATCCAGTAGTACTGGCCTTCTTGCTGTTCTTGGCAACACAACACATCTCCCAATTCCAGGCCTTTTCACTGGCTGTATTCTTCACCTGGAATCTCCATCCTTACCTGTCTCCTGGCTTCCGGCAAGACTCAGCTTATCTTAATACACTAAGAGGCCTTTTCTGCTCCTGCCCAACCCCTGTTAACTGTATATATCTTGTACATACAGTTACTTGCATGTTGTCTCCCTCGTTAGAAAGAAAGCTCCTTGAAGACAGGAACCATATTTTTGCCTTTCTATTCCTAGTGCTTAAGTGCTTAATAAATTCTTGCTGACTGCTTAAAGAGAGAAAACCAGTGTCTATCATGGTTCCAGTGGCAAACAAAAAAGGGGGAAATGCAAGCAGTGTGAAATAGGAAACCATTCAACAACTTAACATAAGAAATTATTCCTCAGCACTTCTTGGAATAAGCTTACCAAGATAGCATTTTCTAAGACAAAATGCAAGTAGTATTTTTCTGTAGCTAGAAAATGGATTACTTACTGGGCGTGTTAAAAATATCCGTACAGCCTGCCTGAAAGTTCTCAGATGCCCAAAAAAGTCTAGAAGCTGAAATAGAGAATAAGTATGTTTAGTGCAAAGAGCTTTTTCCAAGCTTTAATGCAAGTCGCAGTGATATGATGACCTCACCCCCAAAATCATCTAGTTCAAAATCTAACTGTTGAATTTGCTGAAAATATACCAGATTCCTTTAATTCCATATTAAGGTTGTCCCTCAAATTTGACTTCAATTTCATTCATTGAATATTTACTAAATTTGGAGTTAAAACAACTCTTTGCTGGTAAGATCCAACTTAAGGTCAACTGAAATCTGAAATGACAAATCAAATATATATACAAATTTCCCACCTGCAGCTTCTTACTTCACTTTATACTCTATTCATCATACTTCTGCAATCTTGTAGTAGGTAAAAATTAACATGATGATGTCAAAAACCAAAAACAGAAAAATGCAGTTTGGCTTTGTGCATGTCTTGATATATTTATTATTATTTCACCATAGTGGTAGGACAGATTAAAGTATGGACCCCTCAAGTAAACACTAAATAGTAATATTAACAGGTGTAATTTCTAACTTTTTACACTAATTCAATTGTTAAAACCAACTGCCTTATATTTATATCCCCTTTTTACAGATGAGAAAACAGGTTCAGTAAGGTTAAGTGCCTGTGGTTATTTAGACAGTAACAGGGTCTAAACTCCAAAAATATTTCTGTAAGATTTTGGTAAACTTATCAAAAGCAAGTTAAATATTACATACTTTTAGAATGAGGTAGAGCAGACCCAGCAGAATCCCAAGACTCCATCCTGTTACACTGCCTCCCAACTCCCCATAGCTAACAAGGTAACGAAACCAAACTGGAATAGGAACAAAAGTTCGATAATACTGGCATGATTCTTCTATGAGCATATACCAATAGCCCTAAAGAAGAAAGGGGAAACACACATAAATCTACAATGAGCTTTAAGCACATAGCTTTATATATAGCTCTATACATCATAAGGTCCTAATTCCCCCCATTTCTCAGATCACTAAATGAGGAGACCCAGAGAGATGAAGAGGTTTGCCCACGGTCACATGGGCAGTTAAGGAACAGAACTGGGACTTGAACCATGGATCCAGATCCCCTTCAGTATTCTTCCTGCTGCCTCCTGTAAATAGTACTGAAGTCTACAGAGTGATAGTTTACCTAGGAAATTAACAGATACTGATTCCTATACTTCGCTTACAATCACAACCTGATTCCCATGTTATGTAAGGAATTTATTTATTTCAAAACACTACCCAAAAAATAAGATATGGGGTATAGAAATCTATCTTGCCCTACAGGAAAATTGAAGGGGAAGGGGATAAGAGAAGGGGGGGTAGAGATAGAAGGGAGGGCAGATTAGGGGAAGGGGTATTCAGAATGCATGCCATCTTGGGGTGGGGGGAGAGACAAGATGGGGAGAAAATTTAGAACTCAAAATCTTGTGGAAGTGAATGTTGAAAACTAAAAATAAATAAATTATTCAAAACAGTACCCAGAGTAATTTTAGGGAAGTGGTATTATATATAGTAAAAAATATGTTAACCAGTCTTCAATGAAGACTAAACAGCTCTACAATATTGTTTTAATATGGCTTAAAATATAACAATTTTAAATATAATGTAATCAAGACAATTATTAGACAGGAAGACAAATTAATCATCACTGTCAAATCCTAAATCTCATCATCACAAGATTTCACAGGATCATATTATCTACGGCTAGAATAGATCACACTTTCAAACCTCTCCACTCCCACTCTGACCTTTCAAATGAGAAATCGGGCCCAGAAGCTGTCTGCTTTACACATGGTTCCAGAACCAGGATGGGAACCCAGGAACCCAGCAATTCAGCTTTCTCTATTCTGCTACTTAGAACAGCCAGAAACCCTTGTATGATTGTGTAGATCATCTAACTCTACGTTAAATTTTGGCATGAATATCTCTCTTCAACAAGTATCTAAAACTGGAATTACCAATAAATTGATCAGATAGGAAAGAAATGAAGAACCTCAGAAAAGTTTCAATTACTTCTTTTTCTGACTTAAGATTTTACTGAAGAATCATACTCAAACATCAAATGACAACTCTATAGAGGGAAGACACTTAAACTCCCCTAAAGTTCAACCTGAATTTGAATTTAGTCCTACTTTTCTTTGTAGTAGATGTATTATTCCTCTATGACTGACTCCCTTGGTTATTCAGTTTGCATTTTCCAAACAAATCCCAGCTAATAGTAAAAAGTGGCCAGTCGGAGATGAAAACTGCTGCAAGATAATCTACAAAATTGAGACTTCACATATAGAAGAAGGTGAATGCATTAGGTTTTTCATATCTGATCCTTTTAATTAAAGAAATTATTGCAGGAAGGAGGCCTTTAAATCCAATCCTTTCAACATCCTTTCAACAACATTAAATGAAATACAACAGTAATTATTACATATCATTAAAACAACAGCACAAAGTACTTTAAGAACAGTGAACCAAAACCAAAATAATGGTCATTGGTACTGTTATAACAGAAAGGAAATTAAATGCCACTTTATCATGTAAACCAAAACAAAATAAAATCCTGTTGCTAGAAAGATACATACACAGAGGTGAAATATGTAACAAATACATTTAAATAATCTGATCCACAGCCACATCAATCTCCTTATAACTTAAAGTATTTAGTATTCTACATCTATAAAGTTTCAGAATCCTGTAAAAATTAAAGTCATCTTAGATCCAGTTCTTTAACTTCACTAGAAATTTAAGGCAAACTTGGAACTTTTTGCTTAGTGTTTTAAACAATGAATGGAGCTTACAAATGTTAACCTGACAAAAGTTACAATAAATTACCTACAGTTAAATGTTACATGTAATAAAAAAGACATGTTTAACATGATTTTTCTCTCTCTAGAGATGTAAACTGGATTTTAATTTGTTTCTAAAATCATACCAGTCAGGAAATTTGTAAACCTATTGAATCTCTCACTTAATATAAAGATACTGTATCTTAATAATGAATCAATGTTTTAAATGAAAATCCAATGCATCACTTTCAACATTTTCCCCATATGAACAGAAGTTACTTTCTTACCTTGGATTTAAAAGACATCACAAAAGAAGGCACCAACAAAATAAGGCATTTGAAGCCCATGAAGAGGAATTTAAGGATGAAGTCTGTGATTCCCACAATCCAGAGTACCTCCCAGAAGCTCGAAAAATCCAAAGTAGGATTTAAAAAGATTAAGCTACCAAGAGAAATACATTAAGTTATTATTGAAGGTAAAATGTTACTATATTAAATAAATTTGCTAAAAATATTTTGTTTATATAGAATAAAAATAATCTAAAAATAAAAAAAAATCTCAAATTTTGATTCAGATGGATCGTAATTAAAAATTTAGATTTCTTAACAGGAATTTTAAAAATGAATGTCTGGCTTCACTTTTTGACATAATCTAGTTCAATATACCACCTCACAAGCCAACCTGCTGAACTATCTTATACTACTTCAAAATGCAACCTGGATTCCATCTTATTTAAGCCTAGGATATGACTAAAAACAATTCTGTCTTCTACCTCCATTCTATGTTGTAACATCTCACAAACCACCCTCTTGGTATGAAGTCTCTAAGTGCTCTAAATCCCATATGACACCTGGAAGGCAGCCTATAAGTCTCTGTTGACACCTAAAAGACTAAAGTTTCCAGTAGATACTGACATGCATAAAAATGGTACATGTGCTCCAATTACCTGTAATAAAGTGATTGAGACTGAAAGGTGTAATATAAGAGAACGGAAGATCCTGCTAAGAATACCAGTAAACAAGCGCACTGTACCTTTGAGCACCTTTCCTGTAAAATAAAACAATTTTATAATTTACAACTGAATTTTTCCAAAATTTAAATGCATAAGAATAGTATTAAATGTAATGGTCAATTCCAGATGTTTGAAGTTATTTTTATGGAGTGACTTGCTTTAAGTATAGAGAACATCTGGTTCCATTTGTATCACTCTAGTCACTATTATTTGTAATTTTGGTTTTTAGTGAAGCAACAAAATTGATTTTAAGACGAATTTTGCAAATACAGGTTTTCCTCAAGATAAAAAAGGAAAAAACATGACTTAAAGCCTATTTTCAAGTAGGTCAGACCACATGTAAACTGGTATCAAGCACTTCTGGCCAAGTACAAAAAACAAACAAGTTGTACTTGGGCTAGGTTTTCAAAAAGGAACCTGATTTTTAAACTATTTATTTGAATTTTAAAAATGTTAATATTTTAATTGAGCAGTAAAGTCAATAAAGTGGTTTTCTAATGGTCATTTAAAAAATTCAATGTTAACTCAAAAATATTTACAAACTGAATGAACTGGCTCATCTTAAATTCTGAAAAAATTAGCTTTATTGGGTTAGTCTTATATGGGCTATTTTTTTTTTTTTGCACCTGCAATTCTCTTTGCCAAACTGTAAAACGGCTGATTTCTGTCTGTGAGCCATAAATGAAATGCATATTTGTAAAGTTGCCTTAAAATGAAACTCAGTAAACTAATTCTATTCTCCCATAGATTAATATGGGGACATACTTTCTAAGCAATTATCTACTTCACCAATTATCTTATGATACACTTATTAGATTGGCTTAAATTGGAAAGAACAATTCAACACATTATTCCAAAACCCAATTCCACCCTAAAACAACAAGTAGTATATCTGGCAAAGTGTTTATGGGTAATTCTTATTATAAATATGGTCAAAGTGGCTCACAGAACAGGTGCAGTTACCTAGTTAACCCATTCTAGGATGTTAGAAGGTTTTTTCTAAAATCTAAAGAACTTCATTCAATGAGCATGCCTCCACTATCAGGATTCCAGTCACATACTCTCTTCTCAGATCAGATGAGGAATTGCAACATAAGAATAGGCAAATTATCCATGTAATGTGGTTGAGAACGAAACCTTATGTCACAGTGCATACATTTATGTCTGCCAAATTAACATGATCTAGTCTTCCCATTTCTCTCGAAAGTTAGCATGAAAATCTAGAGAAATTTGGTGTTTCAAAAAATGTTTAATTGCTGAATATTGTACTTACTCTTAGAAAAACCTGATTTACAATGCTTTTGTTTGCATACATAAAAGTTGTTAGCAGCCCAATTCCAAGAGAAATGCCTGTTAGAAAATAAGTGCCAGTTATTTGGAAGAAAAAAAAATCAAACAGGAGTTTCAAGATAGTAAAATGAAATGTTCAACCTCCAAAAGTATTCAAGCTAGCAATGGACTATGGAAAGCTAAGACAAATTAAAACAAAATATACAACATTGTAAAAGCTAACAAAAAAACTGAAATGAATGTTAAATTATCCAGTAAATAAATATAATAAATGAAATTAATTCAGCAACAAAAGTTATTTAATAATCAGTTATACCTGTTATATGCTGCATTACAAGTTTGACACACAAAATCAAAATATATGGAAGACTTTTCTGCAACCAATGGAAGAGATAGCGAAACTCAGAGATAGAGCTGCTGCCGTTTTCTCCTGGCTCCATGGTAGCATCATCAGGTTGCCTTGCTTCATTGTGTGAATGACTTCTTAATCGACTGTGTATGCAGCCCTGAGTATTGCTTTGGGAACCAGACCTTAAGTTTCTAGGGCTTGGACTTTCACCACACTCTCCAGGTACAGAGCTTATCTGGATGTGAATGTCTCCAGGATGATGGCAAGAACCTTCACCAGTCATTCTTACAGTATGGGCACAATGAGAAGCTGGGGCAGTCTCACTGCCTCCTGTTCCTGGAAGATTGTGAAGGTGACTACAGCTGGCTTGCATGGCCTTGGACTGCTTTTCCTTTGATCCAGATGTGTTTGTTTGAGGGTTATGTCTCCTAAGTAAATAGCAAAAAAAGACTTTTTTAAAATACATTTGGTAAGACAACTGTTAAACAGAGAAAATAACATGCTGTCCATTAGCGATTTTTATTTGCCAGAACCAACTACCACAGCAGATATACCCGTCTCAGTACATCACTTGTTACTAGATCCTATTCCTTCATTAGTAACAAAGATCTACTACCACAACATTCTCTTATGTGAACTTCCTACAGCAAAAATTCTTATGCAAACATGAAGTTTAGAATACTTCTAATGGAGGGCAGTTAGGTGGAGCAGTGGATAAAGCACTGGAATCAGGAAGACCTGGATTCAACTCTAGCCTTATACTTACTACCTGTGTGACTTTGTGCAAGTCAGTTAACCTTGTTTGCCTCAGTTCCTCATCTGTGAAATGAGTTGCAGAGGGAAAGGGCAAACCACTTGAGTATCTTTGCCAAGAAAATCCCAAATGGGGATGATTGTACAACAACAAATGAGTCCTACTAGGAGGAGGAGGAGGCGGTAGGTTAATCTCTTAAGATGAATGGCTAACACATTCACAGAAAAGAGAGTTGAATTCTAGCAACAACTCTGATTCTTACTATATTAGTTTTCAATAGTTTGCTAATGTGTAATTTTGGAACGGTATCATCTAGATTATCCATACACTAGACCATTAGGAGGGCAAATGATAAATAAAGGACCTGCAAAAACACCCGAGTTTCTAGGAAAAATATAGGAAATAATGCTTTTAATTAGCATCATAGTGGTAAATAAATATAACTCATAAAAAGGTGGACTTGTTGCTCAGTTTAGTTATAGTTCTACTCCATGCAGCCTTCTGGAAGACTGGAGCCAAATAATGACTCATGATTACCCATAATTAATGCCGCAGTGAGCAGCAAAGCACATTTCTTTTTTAAGAGAACGCAGCTAAATGACTACTAACAGCTCATAAAAAAGCCACTTGTTGACAGCCACAGGATTACCTCTGCCAGGTCAACCTTCAGTATGAAGAGGGTAAAATGACAAACTGTAGCCTTAAAAAAAATGCCGTGGGCACAAGAGTGGATCCATCAGAAAAAGGGAAGAAGCCCCGGAGGTGGGGGTAGGGGTGGAGGTGGAGGGGCACCAAATCTTCCCCTGAGGTTCATAAAAAGCCACCTGGGACCCAAAGGCCTCGACTGGACAGCTCTACCTCCTCCATGGCAAGGAAGGTGGGGGTGGTGGAATGAAATCTCCCTGGCTCCAGCCCCTAAACAGACCCCACCCCAAGTGAAAGGGCAGTCCAGGGGTCCCCTACAGGAGTTGCCAGCTTCAGTCAGTCAACGATGATTCATTAAACTCCTACTTTGTACCAAAAACTGTGCTAAATGCTAAGAATAAAAACAAATACTAAATACAAAGAAGGGCAAAAACAGCGAGCTCACTGTCCGTCAATAAGCATTTATTAAACTACTATGGGCTAGGCACGTGCTAAAAGCTTAGAATACAAAAAGAAAAGCAAAAAACAGCCCTCGTCCTTGAGGAGTTCACAATCTAAAAGGGGAGACAACATGCAAACAACTATGTACGAACAGGCTTATTACATGACAGACTGGAAATGATCAACAGAAGAACGGCACCAGAATCAAGGAAATGCCCGGGAAAGGTGGGATTTAGCTGAGACTTGAAGTCAGGCAAGCCAAGAGACAGAAACTGGGTGAACGAACATTCCAGGGCACGGAAGACAGCCAATGCAAAGGCACGGAGTCGGGAGATGAAGAGTGGCGCTCGGAGCCTTGAGGTCAGTATCAGAATGGAGGTGGGGGCGGGGGAAGGAGGCGTAAGGAGCGAAGCCTGGAAAGGTGGGGGGGGCGGGCAGGTTGTGAAGGGCTCCGAAAGCCAAGCTGAGGATTTTATATCTGATTCTGGACGTTAACAGGAAGCCGCCGGAATCTACTGCGGAGGGGAGGGTGACGGGGGAAGCCCTCCCCCGTGAGATCCAGCCCGAGGGAAGCCCCGGGTACCCCAGCCCCCGGCTCCGCCCGCCTGCCCGGAACTCACCTCTCATGATGAGTCTGACGAGGCCTCGGCGTCGGCGTCGGCGGCGGCGGCGGCGGCAGCGGGAGGAGAGGGAGGAGGTGCTACCGCGGCGCGGCCGTCACGCCCGGCCGTCATCACCACCGCCCTCCCGTAGCCAACAACTGACACTGGCTGCGCCAGACCTGAGGAGGCGGTGGCGGCGGCGCGCGCGCGCTCCCGGAACGTGAGGGCCGCGCGCGCGTCTACGATAGTCACGCAGCGAGACGTCCCAAGAAGGGGAGGGGGAGAGAGGGAGTCAAGGTGGCGGGGCGGGGACGAGTGCCTTACTTCCTAAACTGCCCCTCCCCCTCCCAAGCTATTTAAATCAATCAAACAATAAATAACCGCCCCCTCGCGGTAAAAACAGATGCTCTGAGATGCGAGTACCAAAGTGGGTCAGGAGGAGCGAGGGCGGCCGCCTCGCTGACTCGGATGCTGCGGCAGAGGGAGGGGCTTGTTGCTATGAGCGACGCTGCTCCGCGGCTTCCGCGCTCTGGGCGGCGGGTCTATGGCGGCGATGCGGAGAAGGTGAGGCCCTAACCCCGGTAGGCCCTTGACGAGTCTCCTGGATCCGCCGCTCTCGCTCGGACCGGAGCCCTGGGGGACAGCTCGCAACTTCTTCGGCTCCGAAGCTTCCGGACTGAGGCGGGCTAGGGAGTGCGAGGCCTAGCCGACCCCGGGTTCGGCTGAGGCAGAGCAGCCTTCGGGCGGCCCCGGCTCTTGCTCTGGCCGCGGTCCCCGGGGGCTCCACGAAGCTCGTGCACCCAGGATCGCAAACGAGAGGATTAGATAGAGTTAGGGACTGGACCTGAGGTTTGACTCCCATGGGAGGCAATTCTTTTCACCAAGGCGGGTTGGCACCTCTTCTGCAACGAGTTAGTCGGAGCACTGAGGGATTTAGTGATTTTTCCAGGCGCACACAGCCAGTTATGTGTCTTCCTGGCTCTGAGGCCAACCCTCCCCCATCCCACGTTAGAAATATAAATGAATCTAACAAATGGCTCCTCCCCAGTTTTTTTGAGTAAACAAATTTTTTTTTTCTTCACGTAATGCAAAATGTGTTTTCCATTATGCCCAGAAAGAGGGTTTCCGTCTCTAACCCGCAAGCATCTCTCGCAGCTTTTTAGTCTCAAGAATGTTTTTCATTGATGAGAAGTTGTAGTTAAGAAAATAAAATCATAATTCATCCTATACCAGGAAATAGCCACCAGTTGTTGGAATTGTGTTAAATATTTTTGTGGACTGATTTAAAAAAAAAAACAGCTCGAAAACTTGTATGGGTCAGGTGGTTAATTTGCTGTCATCGTATTAAAGAAAGGGAAAAATGTACAGCTTTATGTTTTGTGAGTCTTACGTCTAGAAGTAAGTTCTGGATTTATAGTTGAGAGGTAAAAATTGCTTGCATTTCCTGATGCAAAGGGAGTTATGGGGAGTAGTGCTGGAAAAGTACGTTGGGTATATTTGATCGTCTAAGTGGTGGGAAGCCAAGAGTAGAGGAACGAGTTGGTCAGACCTGTGCTTTAGGAAAAAACCTACCTGCATGAGTTCCTGGAAAAGAAATCCTAAACAAACAGCTTCCACCATGCAGTCCTGGAGAGGAACTAATACTTGGCCATCCCTAATGATAACCAAGCTCCCAGTCCCTTTTTCCACTTCAGAATTGACATTCTGTCCTTACCTCTTCACCTTGAGTTCTTGGTCAAGGCTTTGAAGTGCCGTTAGTCATTAACTACATTTGTAAAACTGAGTCAGCTAAATGTTGTGTACTTGTCTAGCCCAAAAGCTGACTCTGTCCACTTCCCTTGGTTTAGATGCATAGCTTAACTCTGTTTTCCCCCAAAGTATTTTTAGAATACTCCACCTACACATACATTACACCCACCTTACACATACATTACACCCACCTACAATAATAACCACATGCTATTTCTTCCAGTGGTAAGGCTAGGGCCACTTCATCATACCTTAATGTACTAAAGATAAAAATGGTAGCTACGTGTGATGGATGGCAAAAAGGGATCTAGTTTTTCCACTTGTATATTGATAACCTAATGACTTGTCTTGGTTCATTTGCTTTTTTAAAAAAGATTTGTGATAGGGAAAGTGATGAAACTCACTTTCAAGTCCCAAAAAGAATTTATTAATGAATGCTTCCTATGTAGACATTTATGTATATGTGTCTTTATATATACATAGACGTATGTGTTTATAGGTATATATATGTATATTAGAAGTGTATAGTATAGGACCAGGCCTGTGGTTTCATTGTTACAGGGAAAATTGCCCAGGGTCGAATAGCCTAATCTATCCATTATATCATGCTTCTGCTGCCACTGCTCTTCTATGTGTATGTGTGTAAAACTTAGAAGGTGGCTCCCCACATGTGTGACAAGATATTAGGAGACACTCTGTTTTCCAGAGCTAAGGCCCAGCAAGCGAGCTTGTGTCCTTAGCTTGGCATAACAATAATCCTTTGTGCTCAGCCACAGCGAAATCCCAGAATTATTTCATGTAATTATTGTATTGCTTTGACCAGCAACAGGTGTTCTCTGAGCTCAGACAAGCTTGGACAAGTACCCATATTTTGGTCATAAAACCCTGCTATGAAGCAAACTTATCTCTTATCCCTCATGTTGGGTATAACTCACTGAGTAGCTATTGGCATAAGTATTGAGATCTCCCCCACTGCCTTGGGTCCCCCCCAGTAGGGGCAGGTCCTCAGCAGGTGTCTAATTCCATTCCTTGCTTGCAAGCCATTTCCTTCACTTTGAAATTAAACTTCTATTTGATTCCTGACTCTCCTGTCTCTAGCTTGCTTTGTTCATCTCCAGCCATCCACAGATTAGAGGCTAGTTCAATCCAGTTGACATATGGTAGTTTTCTCCCATGTGTTAGAAGAATTTACTGTGGTACAGTACCATAGATGAGGAACCATACTACGGGGAAGGGGTGGACAAGAAGCCAGGAGTGGTTGGGCCTCTTTAAAGTTCACAACTTCCAGATTTCAACAATAGTCTAGGGGAAATTTATGGTTTGGATTACAAATCACTTTACCTGATCTTTATTTCCCAGTTACCCACCCACCCCATTTATAACCTTGGACCAGTTTGGAAAGCAATTGTAGCCAGTTCCTTGGGGTTGCTAAGTTCCCAGGGGTGTCTTTGTCCAAGGCTGGCTTCTACACTAAGCATTGGATGCATATATTGCTTTTATTCCTAACCAGCATTCTCTGCCTCCCCAACTGCATCCTTCCCCAAATAATCACATAACCAAGGTTAGCTCATTAAATTAATTTTATGTATCATAAGGAAACAGTAAGAACAGAAAGGGAAGAATGAACAGAATATTTAATTGATCGGCACAGACAGTGGAAATACAATAGCCAGTGATTGACTTTAGAGAGCAGGAATAAGCTTCCTGATTAGATACTGGAAGTGAATGTAGTTAATCAGAACCTTCCCTTTTTGCTTAGAGCCACAGAAGGGAAAGGGGAACCCAGTGATGGGGTGGGGCCTGCCTCACATAAATTGGATCAGTCCACAATAGGAGCCACAGATCCCATGAAATCATTTCTGCAATCTACCCTTCTCACAGTGGGGCAAGGAGGTATCCCCTACCATTCTCTCATCTTCTACTTCTACTTTTTTTAATTAATTTATTTTAAATTATCAGCAATCACTTCCATAAGCTTTTGAATTTTAAATTTTTCTCCCCCTTCTTCCCCACCTCCCTCCCCAAGATGACATTCAATTTCTACTTATATTTTTGAGGACTGTCTAAGAACCAATCCCAGTCGAATGCACACAGCCTCCTGGAGACTTTCTCCAAAATATCAGGTTTTCTATGCATTGTGGAAATGGTATATCTTGCAAGGCCAGATTACTTATATTATTTGTGTTGATGTCTAACCATCTCCACATGAGTAGTACCAATATAGAAATAATAGCCGTCATAAGACAAAAAGAACAACACCCACTTCATTGGAAAACCAAGATTATTCATTCAATGTTGAAAAACTCAGGTGTCACTGATTGTCTGATGTGCTCTGCCCATCTGGGTTAGTGTTGCCTTGATTATTCCTCTGAAGTGGAATGCTCAAAATAAGGGAAACATACCACTTACATTTGTAGAAACGCATTTACACATAAACCAGCCTGTTTTCAGAGCCAGGTTCAAATTGGAATAAATAAGAAAGTTATGCCAATCTATAGGAAGGAAAGACATCTGGTTATTTTTGCTTCAAGAATTAGATTTTATATTTAATAGTGATAGGAAATAGAACTGAGATTTAATTTGTATACAGAACTCCCAGATGAGTGAATTCCCTCTACCAGTGTAGGTTGGTACCTTCTCTATAATCTACAGTCTTAGATAGTTGCCTGGAGCACTCAGAGGTTAAGTGGCTTCTCCAGGATCACACAGTAAATAGTCTAAGTCAAAGACTGAAATTGAGCTCAGCTTTTTATCACTCCAAGGCTAGTTCTCCATTATGTCATACTGCCTCTCCCTCATAAAATCTATATTCAACGAAAAAGGCACAACAAATTGTCATTTGTTTGGTTCTATCAAAAGATGAATTTCACTAACAGTGAAGTCATAATTAACAGTAATCCAACTTAATATTAAAAAATTTTTGAAGTACTTTACTACTGGCTAATAACTTTTGAGTGAATTTCAATCAGCATTACAGTTTTAAATTATGCATGAAATATATATATATAGTTATTAAAAAGAAAACTGATATAAGTAAATCGTAGGCACTAAATACATGTTTTTTAGACACTTCATTGTATATATTGTATTGTATGTAATTGTAATGTATTTATGTAATTCTATGGTAAATTACTCAAAATTCAAACAATTTGACACCTCAAACAATTGGAAGCTTGCCTCCCGTGTTTTGCCATCTATGGCTATGTAAAATAATAAAAGAAAAAATTGCCATTCAGGGGCTGTTAAACAATATGACAGCCTTATACCTCTTTCTAACAGACTCAGTCTGAACTCCTAAACCTTGTTTTGGCAGGAAATTGTGATTTTATCCCTGCAGGGTAGGCTAACTCCAGGGGATGCAAACTCTTTCCACCAATGCCAATGAACAACTTTTTTTTTTTTTTTTGTAATTTATAGTGTGAGAGAGTTCCTTGGGGCATTAAGAGATGAAATGCCTTGCAAATAACTAATTTGTGTCAGAAGCTAATTTGTGTCATAAGTAGAACTTGACAGTAAGACTTTTATTGACTTGTTTTTAAATTAACTAGTCCTCAACTCAGCTAAGTTCTTAGGGATTTTTTAATTAACTTCATTATTTCTTTAATCCTAAATCAAGCTTTTCTCTACATAGGGTTAGGTATAGTCTGTCAATTTTCTCCAAGCTAAATTCCTGCATATGTTTAACCTTAAACACATTTATACATATGTACATATGTTCACACATCTATACATGTATATGCACTTGCATTATATGTATATATATATGTGTGTGTGTGTATACACACACACACATACACACACACTACCTCTTGCATTTTATTTGGTTGGGCCACAGTAAATAATAATAACAATATATCACCCAATGACTGTAATGTAGATTCTATCAAGTAGAATCATGGAATTATGGAATGTCAGAACAGGGAGAGAATTTGAAGCTAGTCTAGGAAGGGTACTTCATGGTTTTTTGCATGTATTACACCCCTTTGGCAGCCTGGCTATGGCTATGACTGCCTTCTCAGAAAAATGTTTCTAAATGCACGAAATAAAATACATAGGTCTGTAAAGGAAAAAAAAAAGAAGTAGAACTTGAACCCAGGTATCCCACACACCAAGATCAATCCTCTGTCTACTATACTGACTTTGCCTCCTAAATCTTGAGTAGCAGTGGTGATGTGGGAGTGGGAAAGTGAGTAAGTTTGTTGAACCACTTCTGTTTGTCCCTCCTCCAGCCTCCTGACTCATTGTCTAGATGAGTTTCCCAGTGTAGTGTTCCTTCTCTCTTCTGGGAAGTCATTTAAAAAGATCTGTAATTCTCTCTCTCTCACTGTCTCTGTCTCTCTCTTCCTCCCTACCTCTCTTCCTTCCTCTCGCCCTCTCCCTCCTTCCTTTTCTCTTCCTCCTCCTCCCTCTCCTCCTTCCATTAGTCCCCCTCCTTCTCTCCCCCCCTCGCCCTCTTTCTTTCCCCTTTCTCTCTCCCCCTCTTCTTTCTCTGTCTGTCTCTCTTTCTCTCTGTCTCTCTCTTCCTCCCTCCCTCTCTTCCTCCTTCCCTTTCTCCTCCTCCCCTTCCCTCTCCCTCTCTCCCCCCCTCGCCATCTGGTGCCATCCTGATTTGTGCATGAATAGGATTTGTGAGGCAGAGTTGCACAAAATCTTCAGCCTCACTCTCTCTTCCAGTTATCGAAGTCCAGTGACAAGACAACTGGCGATGGCCTAGGATGCAGTGGATGGCATCTTGGCATCTTAATGTCTGACCAAGCTGTAAGTGCTCCACAGCTCCTGCTTCAGCCACCTTCATGGCTGTTGGAACAAATTGTTCTCATTTGCCCATTCCACCAAGGGAAGCCTTCATATGCTTGGGATGGACATCCCCCTAACTCACCAGTGAATTGGAGTCCCATTGGTTACCTTCAACCTGGGTTAGCACATCTGCTGAGGCAGTTTTATGGAGTGTGGCCTCTGCACATGCTACAGCTTGCACATATACTAAAATTGGAAAGATACAGAGATTAGCATGGGCAGAGATAGTCATCTTGCAAAGTATCTCAGTATAAAAATCTTTTTTACTTCTCCTGAAATGTTCCTCCCTCTATTTCCTCCTCCTATTTCCTCCTTCTATTCCCAGTAAGTACACTCAGACTAGCTAAGGCCTGGTGGTTAACACTTTATAAAGATAAAGTAGACCTCTAAAACAAAACAAAACAAAACAAAAAAAAGGTAAAAGATTTCCATGCCCAGGGGAAAAGGTTTCATACTCCTTCAAAAGAGGCACAGGAGATAAGAGTTACAATTTTGGGGTCTGTAGCCTGAGGGGGTTTTAGCAACACAGCTTTTGTCTTGACATTCCTCATGGTTAATTGACCCATACAAGCTTGCTGTCAGAACCCTGGCCCTGCCCCTTGTGGCAGCCGCCTTCCCAGCTCCATATACCTCATTGTAGACCTTGTCTTCTCCAGCTCATAAAATAAAGGGGTGTTGATGAGAAAGGGTTTTTATCACTACCACCACCCTTCCCTACCCATCTCAAACTCATGGGTTAAAGAAACATAGGGGAGGGGGCAGCTAGGTGGTGCAGTAAATAAAGCTCTATCCTTGCAGTAGCGAGGACCTGAGTTAAAATCTGGCTTCAGACACTTGACACTTATTAGCAGTGTGACCCTGGGCAAGTTACTTAACCCCAACTGCCTCACCAAAAAGCAAAAAAAAAAAAAAAAAGAAGAAGAAAGAAACATAGAGGAGGAGGAAATTTGCCATGTCTCACCAACTATAGGAATTCTATTAGTCATAGCTCTCACTGATTTTGGATGACACTGATCACTTGTGTGGTGTCTGTTCCTTGTTCAAAAATGGTCTGCAATAGGAGATTGAAAAGCTTTTGTATAAACAAATGTAACTATACAAGAATGGAAACTGTAACTGGGGAAAAATCTTTGTATAAAATATTTGTAATAAAGCTTTGACATGCAAGATATATAGAGAACTAATACAAATACACAAGATCATGTAGGCAGCTAGCAAATTTGTTGTTCAGTCGTTTTTCAGTCACGTCTCACTTTTCATGACTCCATTTGGGGTTTTCTTGGCACGGATAGTAGAATGATTTGCCATTTCCTATCCTAGCTCATTTTACAGATGAGGAAACTGAGACAAGAAGGGTTAATTGAGTTGTCCAGGGTCCCACAGCTATTAAGTGTCTGAGGCCAGATTTGAACTCGGAAAGAACAGCCTTCCTGACTTCAGGCCCAGTGCTCTATCTACTGTGCCACCTAGCTGCAACAAATACATGAGACTAAGAGCTATTCACCAGTGGTCAGAGGATATGAACAAACTTTGTTTACAAAGTCGATGCCTATCTATTGGGAAATGACTAAACAAATTATGGAACATGAATGTAATTGAATATTACTGTGTTGTAAGAAATAATGAATATGATGAGTACAGGGAAGCATAGCAAGTCATGTGAATTGATGCGAAATGAAGTAAAAAGAAGAAATAGGAAAACAACATGTACAATGACTATAATAATATACATTAAAAGAACTATAACAAAACATTGAACTTAAACACTATGCATTCACTTGGGGAGCATGTTAATTATAATAATCAAACATCCCCAAAGAAGAGAATAAGAATTTACCTCCCTCCCTTCTTTGCAGAGGTGGGGAATTATACATATGGAATATTGCTGTTGAACTTGATGTATCCATTAATTTTATTGAGCTGCTTTTTTCCTCTGTTTTCTGTTCTTTATTATGAGTTGGCTCTCTGGGTAGGAGGAGAGATTTATTGGCAAATGAAGATGATGTAAAACAAATAGTATCATATGAAAATTTTACATATGTATTATCTATAAAAGCTTAAAGAAAAAAATGGCTCCTGATTAGATCAGCGTCTCTTCTGGTCACCTTGAAGCTTTTATGACCATAGCTTCTGTCTCTACCTTCTGTGCCACCATAGTAGAGGAAGTCCCAGTCACATGGTTAGAGGCAGGAAGATAAGTGAAAGAGGGAGGGCACACAATGCAAAGGAGGTTCTTTAATCCTTCAGTGTAACAAAAGCAGGAAGATCATCACAATTTCACACGGTAGAAGAAGCTCAACCAATTTCCCATCACTGGATGATGAGAAATTGTTCTGCTGCTGTCTCTATAAATCATCTCTTAGGCTCAAAGGAAAATAATTTAAAGAGATAAAAGAACTGGGAGAATTCTCCCAGGCTACTTTACTTTCTGCTTTTCTCTTGACAATTTCCTTTTTTCATGCTTTCTTTTGGTGTATTTATTATTTTCTATCTTTCTTAAATTGTTGATTGAATTTTTCTTTTTTCTTTCTTATTGGTTGATACAGTCATTCAACCCTTCCAAGTTTGCCTCTAATTACTGATTTAGTTGTGTTCCATAAAGTTTAATGTTGTATTCATGTTGTCATAATCTTTGAAGAAACCTGTATTGTTCTTATAATTTATTCTTTAATCGAGACACTATTCAGTACCATTTTTATTTCAAAGGAAACCTGCAGCTTTTGATCATATTATCATTGTTTACATCTAGTTTTATTGCTTTATGACATTCCTAAGTTTACCTATGACTTTGAACATGACCTCTTTTGTGAATCTTCTATGTATATTAAAAAAAATAAATCATGCCATAGACCTCAGGGTAATCACATGGAAAGTGATATGTGACAAGGATAGTAGCAGAATGAGCCATCCTCTCTCTAGTAGTCTCCTTGATAACCTGGTCAAAGCTGGATGGAACATCTTTCTATGCAAGTCCATGGTTTAACTTCAGCTTTGTCACATTCCTGACGTCATGGCAAAGCTTGACTGTGGATCAGAGTACCGATGATTCTGGAACACAGTCAAAGAATTAAACTTTGAACAATCCACACTTTACATTGATATTCATATGTTGAGATAATAAAAGAGGCCAGAGAGTTGACAGACATGATGTTCCACAGTTGGAGGAAGAGACTCATATCTCACCTATGTAAGTACCCTTTGTGTAATGAGGGATAGAGAGGATTGTGAGGCCTAAACCCAGCATCATCTGACTCTCCTGCTCCACCGTGTTAGCACCCTGGGGTGAATAATTATGGACTGATGCCAATCCATACCAGGTCCACAAACCACAGGTCCTGTGTCCTGTGCTAGGGCCTGAGATTTCATTCTTGCTACATTTTCAGATCTACTCGAAAGTTGTTTTTCTCTATCATAAGTTCTTTAAAATCTTCTTAATTTTCTATTGATTTATTGATTTCTATTGATTATTGGTTTGCTTGATTTGCTATTTTCTTTTCAAAAGAATACTTAGATTTATTCAGAAAATTATTCTGGGGTTGAGGCCCGTTTTTTAATGGTATATTTTTATTTAGCATTTTCTATTTAGCTTCTGTCATTTTTGATTCTTAGAGAAAAGAAAAATATTGTGAGTTCGGAACTGAAGTTTTCTGGTAGGTGATCTCTTTTTCCTGCTGGAAATTTGATGGATAGTTTCTTTCTTCTTGTCATTTTCAAATTTGATGATAATGTGCCTGGATGAATTGAATTCAAAGTTTCTTTTTGTTGGGATTTTATGAATTCTTCCCATTTCCAGTTGTTACCTGTTCTTCATACTTCTGAAAATTTTGTCGTATAATTCCCTAAAATCTGATAGTGGTCCAATTTTTTTCTTTTCCAATATTTTCTGGACACCAAATAACTCTGAGGTTTCCTCTTCGTCATCTGTCTTTCATCTGTATTACTTCCCAATATTTTTCTAGTTGAATTATTTTCTGATGATTTTTTTTTATCTTGCTCTGCCTTCTGCTTTTTTGTCCTTTCCTGTTAATTCTGCCCTTAAACTGTTTCCATTAATACTTTCATATTCTTTGTGCTGATTTTCATACTGCTCAGTTTCATCTTCATCCGTCTCTGAGATTCCTTAGCTATATAAAATTCATCTCTTAATTCCTCTTGCAATTTTTTTGGCTGATTCAGCCTGTCCTTTTAGTTCCTTGTACATATCTATTATTCGTGTAATTGTATTTTCTTTTTATTTTTCAATTAAATTTATTCATTTAATTGTATTTTCAAGAATTTCTTATGTTGTTTCTGATACAATTATTGCTGGTTTTGCATATCTTTCCTTTAATGTTTTTGTCTGTCTTCTTCTTCCTTAGTATTCAATGTATTGGGGATTCTTCCTGAGCTTGCTGATTGTGTGTGTGTGTGTGTGTGTGTGTGTGTGTGTGTGTGTGTGTGTGTGAGAGAGAGAGAGAGAGAGAGAGAGAGAGATTTTCCATTTCCTTATGACAATTTCATTTATTTTTGGTGCATTTTTTTAAAGGGGAATCATGGGAAATCATGCTTCCTTGAGAACCCTTACTCCTTCACTTCACAGAAATTAAGGGCTTGCCTTTTGTAAAAAGCCTTTTTTCAGTTGTTTCCAACTACTCTCTTTGCGTTTAGGTTGTAAGCTCTTTGAACACAAAGACTGTTCTATATCCTGTTGCCACATAAGGAGTTGCATCAGCCAGATAGACAAGTACTCCAATGAGAGTACTTGTAAAGACAAGTCAAGACCCGTGGTCCAAATCTCTCAGTCATCTAGTAGTATGAACTGAAAATGAGATGTTTTCTTAACTGTAAAGCTGTAATTGAGTAAATCAATCAAATTACTCCTCCCTCTATGCATACTCCACTTAAAGTAAATGATAAGATGTCCAAATCCCTTAATAAGGTGAAAGAACATGTCTCATTCAATCAATCATTCACTCATAGACTTTAGACTAATTTCTTAAAGTCTTTGAACTTCAGTGATATTACACAGGAATCTGGTTTGAGTAGACTGGGGAAACTTGGTCATGTCATAGGGAGGTCAAATACAAAATATCAAGTTAGTTGAGAACTGGAATTATTCCTGAGGTTAGAGCAAGTAATTACTTGAGGGAGAAGGTTAGGCCTTGGCTTAGATGCCTTCCCCTAATCCTTCCTTCCCCCTACCCCAGCTCCTTTTGAGTGGGAGGAGAATCTTGTGTCTGGAGCATTTTAGAGTTCCCATTTTCCTCTCAATGTCCCCTATTCATCTGACAGCAGTACCTGTATCAGGAGCTAAGGAGAGCTGGAATAGATGGACATTCAGAGCTCTACTAAGTGCCCAGGCTTAAGCATCAGGTCTCAGGGAAATTTCTTGGGTAGGAAAGGGAGGAAAAGGGCTTCTAGCAACCAGACACTGTGTTATCCCTTAGCCACATGTGCTTTCTGAGCTTGAGTCCACTTGTCCCTAGAGTCTGTATGTACTGGCAGGAGAGTGTGTCACAGACTTTTGGAGGGAGGGAAGAGGTTTTATATAAAATCTTACTGTACCACCTTAGTAAAACTATCCCTTTCTAAACATAAATTGAGCCTGGATGACTAGATTTGTTCCCAGTTCATAACCCTGAGAGGGAACACACTAGAATGGAGAGCTTGTGAAAAGATACCATTAGTAGCTAAGCTTTGGGGATCTGACTCATCAGTGGAATTGGTAGTTGGGACAGGTGACTGAGAGATTGTGATAAATAAGAAAATGAATTTTGCTCCTTAGGGCATTGGTGCTGTTAGTAACTTGTACCAAAATCCTAGAGTTTCTACTCGAGGATTGTTAATCCTGAGCGCCAAGGCTCCTCCTATGTATAATACAACAGGAGAGCTTCTCAGAGCTCCTAGCAACATACATACAAGCTCATGGAGTGCTGAATTATCCTTTGAATATTGTTTTCCCCACTCGCCATAAATTGACTAACATTGGCAATGATACTAAGGGCTGTGGGAAAGGAAAGGAAGGGAAAGTAATGAAAGGGAAGTGAATAACAGGGATGGGAAAGGAAAGGAATAAGCATTTATTATGCACCTACTATGTGCCAGGCACTGTGTTAAGCAATTTGCAATGGTGATTTCATTTGATCCTCTCTACAACCCTGGGAGGTAGGTGCTATTATGACCCCTATTTTATATTTGAGGAAATCGAGGCAGATAGAAGTTATATGATTTGACCAGGGTCACACAGCTAGTAAATATATGAAGCAGGATTTAAATGTAGGTCTTCTTAACTCCAAGCCTAGTGATCTGTCTACAAGAGTTAAGGAGAGAATGAAATTATGGTCAGCGAATGGGTTGGAAAGATGAATAGGAGAAGAAGATAATTAAATTCTTAATTAAAGTCTTAAATTCTTTGAGGACAAGGACCAAGCCTTATCCTTCTATATGTCTTGAGAGAACTTAGCATAGTACTAGGCACAGAGGAGATCAGTAGCTATTTGTTGATTAATCGACATTATAGCATACGTAACTACTTATAAAAATAGAGCATATAAGGCACCCACTTCTCATATTCAAGATACAAAAATATAGCACATAGTCCACCCCCAGTTTAAGGCATTCTGTGAGCCCATATAGACTAAAGTAACATAGCTCATGAGCTCCCACCAATAATGTTTACTTTTGCTAGCCAATCAAAGGACACAATTAGTTGAAATCAAAGTCATTTAATAAAGTTAGCCTGGTAAGAAAAGCAGTAATAAAACATTTTTTCCATAAAACTTAGGGCACAAATACACCATTCCTGGGAAGAATGTCACAAATCAGCATCCCTGAGAAGAACAGAAACACCTAAAGGATGTATGTGACATATATACATGTAAGGGAACATCGTGGCCAGGACACATATGGGAAATATATTTAGCTAGGGATTTTCTTTTTTGGGTTCCAGATCCCAAAGACATGGTCCTTTCCTTTTAGGGGTTCAGATACCATCCCCATCAGAGTGATTTGCCATTTCTTTCTCCAGTTTATTTTACAGTTGAGGTAACTGAGGCAAACAGGATTAAGTGACTTGCCCAGGGTCATGAAGCTAGTAATGTCTGAGGCCAGATTTGAATGCAGTCTTTCTGACTCCAAGCCTGGCATTTTATCCACTGCACCACCTAATTGCCCCAGCAAAACTGAGGTAGACAACAATTAAGTGACTTGCCCAGGGTCACACAGCTAGGAAGTTTCTGAGGCTTGAGATCAGGTTTTCCTTAGTCCTCTAACCTCCGTGCCACTTCTGCCTCAATTACAGTCTGCAGAAACCTCAGTGGGGCTGGAGTTCTCTAGTTTGTGTCTTGCTTTGAGTTTGTAAATCAGGAGGCAGTACTCCATTTTTTCTTTATATTTTTCCTTTATTTTCAGGAAGGATCTCTTCTGTGATGTGTGTCAATGATTTTTTTATTTTTTTAATTATTTATCCATTTTTCTCATTTCCTAGGGGTCCTAGGTGTTACATTTGAAAATTAAAGTAAGGGCAGCTAGGTGGCTCAATGGATAGAGCACCAGCCCTGGATTCAGGAGGACCTGAGTTCAAATCTGGCCTCTGACACAATAACACTTACTAGCCATGTAAGTCAGTGGGCAAGTCACTTAATCCCATTGCCTCATCAAAAAAAAAAAAATTAAAATAAACTGAGAGACAAGGTTCCAGGCATGATGGATTTATTAATTAGGCTAGTAGTAACCAATAAATTGGGTCAGTAACCTCTCTCAATGACCAAAGACCCCAAGTGAGGAATGACAAGGTATTTTATAGTAATTAAGAAAAAAACAAAAAACAAAAAACAAAAAAAACAACAGAGCAAAATTTCAAGCAACATAGATGTGTCTTTTTCTGATTGGCTATCAATGACATAGTCAGAATTGAGATTACATCATTTGGATCTCATGTTCTAAAACCCCCTTAAGCCACAGCCAAGACCTATGATTCAAGTCACAGAACAAAAGTTCTCAGACATGAGAGTTGCTACAACAGTTTAAATTTATGAGATTTTGCATTTTAGGCTAATCAAGTTTCTTTTTTCAAAAGTGGGTGATTGTCCAATAAAATGGATTCACTGGAGAAGGAAATGGCAAACCACTCCAGTATCTTTGCCAAGAATACCCCAAATGGGGTCAAAAAGGGTCAGACACGACTGAACTACAACAACAACAAAAGCACTGGGTGTAGAGAGACACAAAACAGTCCCTACCCTCAAGGAGCTCACATTCAAAGGGGAGGAGAAAACACATTTAGGAGCTTTCAGATGCAAGTGAGATGAAGAGATTGTATGGTCTTTATGGCATAGTGGCATAAGAGATGGAATACATCTTCTTTAATGTTATTTCCACTGATAAAGCCATGTCCATTTCTGATGTTGAACCATTTTAGAGTGCCAAGGATTTTGGTAGCAAGAATGTTTTTCCTGTGTCTTCAGTAGCTACACCTAATGAAGGGGACTGCAGGACCTTAAAAAGCATTTGTCACAAACAGGAGATAGAGAACATTACGAAATGCAAAATGGATAATTTTGATTACATTAAATTGAAATGTTTTTGCACAAACAAAACCAATGCATCCAAAATTAGGAGGGAAGCAGAAAACTGGGAAATAATTTTTACAACCCATGTCTCTGATAAGGGCCTCATTTCTAAAATATATAGAGAATTAAGTCAAATTTATAAGAATACAAGTCATTTCCCAATTGATAAATGGTCAAAGGATTTGAACAGGCAGTTCTCAGATGAAGAAATTAAAGCCATCTATAGTCATGTGAAAAAACGCTCTAAATCACTATTGATTAAAGAAATGCCAATCAAAACAACTCTGAGGTACCACATCACACCTATCAGATTGGCCAACATGACAAAACAGGAAAATGATAAATGTTGGAGAAGAAGTGGGAAGATGGGAACACTGATGTTTTGTTGGTGGAGTTGTAAAATGATCCATTTTGGAGAGCAATTTGGAATTATGCCCAAAGGGCTATAAAAATGTGCATACCCTTTGACCCAGCAATATCACTTCTAGGGCTGTATCCCAAAGAGATCATAAAAATGGGAAAAGGACTCACATGTACAAAAATATTTATAGCATCTCTTTTTGTGGTGGCAAAGAATTGGAAATTGAGAGAATGCCCATCAACTGGGGAGTGGCTGAACAAGTTATGGTATATGAATGTAATGGACTACTATTGTGCTATAAGAAATGATGAGAAGGTGGACTTCAGAAAAACCTTGAAAGATTTGTATGGACTGATGCTGAGTGAAGTGAGCAGAACCAGAAGAACATTGTACACAGTAACAGCCACATTGTGTGATGACTAACATTGATAGACTTAACCCTTCTCAGCAATGCAAGGATCTAAAAGATCTCCAAAGGTCTCATGATGGAAAATGCTATCCACATCCAAAGAAAGAACTATGAAGTTTGAATGCATATCAAAGCATACTACTTGCTATTTTTTTTTCTTCTGTTGAGTTTTGTTTCCTCTTTCTGGTGGTTCCTCCTATTGGTTCTAATTCTTCCTTACATGACTAATGTGAAAATATGTTTAATAGGAATGTATATGTATAACCTATATCAGATTGCATGCTGTTTTAGGGAGGGAGGAGGAAGGGAGAGGGAGAAAAATTTAAAACTCAAAAGCTTATGGAAGTGATTGTTGATAAATCAAAATAATTAATAAAAAATTTTTAAAAAAGCATTTGCCAGGTTGCATATCAAGAGTTGATTGCCTTCATGACTGCAGGGGCTGGGCTGGTAGTAGAGCTGGTGGTCTGGGTGATGTTGTTATTCCTGGGGTTCCTTGGCTGCTGGGTCCGGGATGAAAGCTGCGGGAGTTGGGAACAGGGGTCTAGGGGTTGCTGCTATTCTCAGAGTTGTTGGGCTTAACTGCCCGTACTGAGTCCCTATATTCTCCAACTCAAGGAGGCTGAGGCCATTCAGCTCCAGGGGTCTAGATGAGTGAAAATGTGGGCTATGGTAATAGAAGGGAAAGGGCCAAACAATGAGGAGACCTGATACAATCTACTGGGAGTAGCAAGAAAGGTTAAAAGAATAAAAGACCAAGAGAGAAGGCAGACCTCAAGCAAATAAATTAACAGTTTTTGTTCATTTGTTTCAGTCATTTCTGGCTCTTTGTGATCTCATTTGGGGTTTTCTTGGCAAAGATACTGGAGTGGTTTGCTATTTCCTTCTCCAGCTCATTTTACAGAGAAGGAAACTAAGGTAGACAGGGTTAAGTGACTTGCCCAGGGTCACACAGCTAGTAAGTGTCTAAGGCTAGATTTGAGCTCAGGTCCTCCTGACTCCAGACTCAGCGCTTTATCTACTGCGCCACTTAACTGCCCCCAAAACTAACAAACTCATAAATAATAAAAAATGATCAAGCATTTCAGAAAAGCATTCCACAGCACAATGAATGAATGAATGAATGAATTTTATACTTTAAAGGAAAGCCAAAAACTGTCAATGAAAAATTGAGTAACATGGTATCTTTTGCTGTCTCACCAAAGATAATGAAAAAAAATAACAGTAAAAAAAAACTCAAGAGGGAGAGAGATGGAGAGAGACAGAGAAACAGAGAGAGAGAGACAGAGAGACAGGAAGAGAAAGACAGAGAGAACTTAAAGGAAGAAACTGGAATGGAAATTACATTAGAAACCAAAGCTTTCAAAGAAGTAATAAATAAGACAAGTAAAAGACAACATAGAACGTATTATGATTAATCCCTCTAAAACAACAAAGGCTCTGAAAAAATAATCATTTTAGAACTCAAAAATGCAAAAATGAAAGAAAATTTAATGGAATGGAAGCAAAAAATATATAACTGTGAAAGTATATTTATTCTATATATGCCAAATTGATAAACCTTGAAGACAAGCTATACAGAGATATTTTAAGGACCAGAGTTGTCCCAGAAAAATATGATGAATTGAAAGGTTTAAATACCATGTTACAAGAAATAATACAAGAAAATTGCTCAGAAGAATTAAAAAAAAAAAACCACCGGAAAAGTTTAAATACATTCTCACCAACAGAGAGATATGCCAAGTTTAAAATATTAAGGAATTTAGTATTTTTAGTGGCATATTTAGTAGCGGTCAAAATTCAGAATTTCAATGCAAGCAACAAATATTGCTACTAACTAAAAGAAGGACTTTTAGCCAGAAAGTCAGTTCAAATAGCCCACTTGCCAAATCTTGTCACCTTTCCCTTGAATACAAGAATACAAGAAATCAGGAAAGGGATCAGAATATGAAATTCAAAAAAACAAAGGACATCAGAACAACCCTAAAATAACATCTCCCCAACACTAAGCGTAATCACCGAGAAAAAGATGAGTGGTTTTTCCAAAAGAAGATCTGAGCAAAGGTGAGCAAAATATTGAATTTATAAAACACTCAAGAGAAATGTAAAAGTTAACTAGTACAGTTGACAAGAAGAAGCTCTGCTAGTGATAGCAATAAGACAAGAGATGTAAATTAAGGCCATAAATATCAGCAAAGAGACAAACTTACCCCTATTGACAGGCAGCATGATAATACACTTAGAAAATTCCATAAATTCAGTGAAAAAAGTCCATCAAAATAATTACTACCTCCAGTAAAGCAGCAGGATATGTAAGTATGAAACTTCTGAGCAGCCTATAAGCCTTTGGCTTCTTTCATTTCTTAATCTTCAGTGATATTTTCCAACATTTTCACTGTCCTTCCTATGCCTACACACACACACACACACACACACACACACGCGCGCGCGCGCGCGTGTATGTCTATATACATATATTTATATGTACATGCATGTATATATACAGGATATCTCAAAAGTCTTAGTACAGCTATAAGGGTTTTAATAGTGTAAAGACTTTTAGAATACCCTGAGTGTCAATGTTTCTTTTCCTACTCACCTCCCACCTCCTCCATGTATCTTTCTCTCTTACACATACACATATTTTATCTGTTTAGAAGATCTTATCATGTTCTTCATTGAATTTCTCTACTTCTTTATCCTCTACGACTTGCCAAATCTTGTCCACTTTCCTTTGTCTATAACAAATCAGAAAAGAGATTAGAACATGAAATTCCAAAAAACAAAGGATATCAGAAACAACCATAAAATAATGTATCCCACAAAGTTGAACTATAAGTGGTAGAAAGGACGCTGTCATCATGTTCATGATGGTGTTCTGACTATGTTTATCACAGGTACTTCAAGGTGAGATGACTCAGTGTCTCAAGCAATACTATTTCTCGTTGCCTTTGGGCACACCACAAAACCAACTCTTCCAACTTTTTTTTATTTGCTTCTCCAGTGAGAAACAGTGAATCCATCACTTCCATTTAACTATAACTTCCTTATGTCTTCTGGTTTCTTTTATTGTGAGAATGTCAATATTGATATGGTTCAGTTCCTTTCATAGTTTTTCAGCTTGTAGGTTATAGAACAAGGATGTGACATTTAGAAGAGGACAGGAATGGGGACAGTATGATTTTATTGGTATGGGGACCCTCCCCCCCACCCCCCCCGAATGAGGAAACGCCTTCTACCAGGCAGGTCTGAGCCTTTTCTCTGACTTTTCTGTCTCTTGTCTGTTCTTAGAGAGTCCCCAGAGCACTGAGGGATTAAGTTATTTGTCTAAGATTACCCAGCCAGTATCCATCAGAGGTTGGGCTTGAAATCTGGCTCTTCGTGACTCCCAGGTCAGTCTTCTATCTACTACATCAGGTTGCCTCTCTAAAATGTGACTCTAAATATTTCTCTCCCCACCGTCCCTGCCATATTATCTGTTATTTAACAAATATTTGTTGAGTTGAAAACCACTTTTTTTTTTACATTTTAAGTGGTATTTTATTTTTTCCAATTACATGTAAAGACAATTTTTAACATTCATTTTTTAAACAAGATTTTGAGTTCCAGATTTTTCTCCCTCTCTTCATCTCCTCCCTCCTCCCTAAGACAATAAGCAATTTGGTATAGATTATACATGTGCAATTATGTAAAGCATATTTCCATATTAGTCATGTTATGAAAAAAAGAAACAGAACAAAAGGAAAAAACTACGGAAAAAAAAGAAAGTAAAAATAGTATGTTTCGATCTGCATTCAGACTCCATCAATTCTTTTTCTGATGTGATAGCAGTTTTCATTATGAGTCTTTTGGAATTATCTTGGATCATTGTATTGCTGAGAAAAGCTAAATCAATCATAGTTGATCATCACACAATGTTGCTGTTATTATATACAATGTTCTCCTGGAATATCACTGTTATTGCATATTGTTTAAAGATAGTGTAAATTCAAGCATTAAAATTTCCTTGAGAGGCAGCGTGTTGTAATGGATAAAGGGCCAGTTTGGAAGTCAGGAAGATCTGGGTTCAGGTTCTGACATATACTATGTGACCCTGGGCAAATCATTTAACTTACCAGTGCTCCAAGCAACTTTCTAAGACTATAGGAAGCAATGTTTGCATGGGTAGGGAGCTTTTTCTAATGGATGCTTCCCCAGAATGCAAATTCTCTAGTACTATAAGCTTTGTATTTCTTTATGCAAGTAGGATTTCTCAGAAGAGCTATTTGCTTATGAAAAGGAAGAAAACTCCAATTTGTTCAGAAATCCAGAAAGATAAAACCAATTTAAGCATCAATGATTTACTGCCAATATCTACAATATTCCTCATAAAGTGGCCAAAAGAAGAGACACTAAGGAATGTGAATTTGTGGACCTAGATGTTTGCTTTCTCTTTTAACATATATTCTTTTAAATTGAATAATTTCTCAAAATAAAATATGATTTGCAACAAAAAGATGAATTAGGAGTAATGAGGGAATTGGAAAAAGCCATTATTTTTCCTTACTATTCAGGTTGTTACCCTCTATTTAAAATGGTGGTTGACCAAGTAATACAAATGGAGCAAAAATGCTTTTTAAAATAATCCAACACTTCAAGTTAATGTTTATTACCAAATTTTCTCTCCCCTGCGACCACGTGCATGCCTCTTATTGCATACAGGCTCTATTTAGAGCCCTTCTCACAGCTATGTTGTTCTTAGCTCATTTCCTGCTTTAAAAAGAAACCTGGTAAGTTGTTTCATTCTCCCAGTTCAGCTGTTAGGAGAAAATGTAAACTCCATTTGTTTTGGCCTCTAGTAAAATACTGTTGAAAGCCACAGATGAGCCAGTGGACTGCACAGCCAAATGTAGGCCAGCTTAAATTTAGAAACTGCTGGTGCAGATGTATTTTTCAACAGCCTTGACTTCACTGAGAGCTTATCTTCCCCCTTTACAACCAGAACAGATCTAGGATTCACCTCCCTATGCCAGAAACGGAGAACTAAGCCCAATGTATTTGGTTTTTAAAGTCTCATTCTGCAAACTAGAAACATTTCAACTTGTTATTTTCATTCATTGGAGCTTCCCTAATTTTCTCAAGGGTTTTGTGAGTGGCCAGGAGTGTCTTGCAATCAGTTACTTCTGCAGGTTTAGAATGGAAAAGTGATGGAGAATTTCTTTCAGTCAATTTCCAGTGCTATTCAAAGGATCACTGATGAAGGTTCCTGATTATTGAACTTCAGTGGACCCACTCGTGATATTCTTTTTCTGTAGAGCAATGTAAATTCATGATTGTACTCACTAATGTGTATTTTGTATTGAATTCTATTTTTCAGCTTTTGTTTATCATAGTCATTGTACTGAGATATTTGACTTCCCGGTGCCCTGGAATACATCCCACTCTGCTTTGTATATTTATTGCATTAAACAGTAAAACTTAATTAATAATTTTGCTTTTTAATTCTTGCTTATCAGACATTTTACTAATTTTTGGTAGGACATAATGAAATAGAGAAATACTTTGAAAAGAAAAGATATTTTTCAAGCTTTTAAGGATTCCTGAAACAAAAAACTATTTTTAATAAAAAATTATATCAATCTCTTCTGTTTTTACATCACTTTCACTTATGAATATATACTTCTCCCCTTCCCTATCCAGTGAGCCATCTCTCTCTCTCTCTCTCTCTCTCTCTCTCTCTCTCTCTCTCTCTCTCTTTTTTGGCGAGGCAGTTAGGGTTAAGTGACTTGCTCCCAGGATCACACAGCTAGTAAGTGTCAAGTATCTGGTCTGGGACTGGATTTGAATTCAGGTTCTCCTGACTCCAGGGCCCGTGCTCTATCCACTGCACCACCTAGCTGCCCCAGAGCCATCTCTTGTAACAAAGAAAAAAACGATAAGGGGGGAGGGAGACAGTACATGGAATATTCCATACCAGTAGTCCCCCCACCTCTTCAAAGAAGAGAAGGAGGTATATTTTCTTCTTTCTTTTCCAGGATCATGTTTCTTCATCATAATAATTACCGTTGTTTCATTTTTTGTTCGATTTATATTGTTGAATTCTTTGTGTATGCACCCCTATTACATTATTTTCCTGATTCTCCTTACTTCACTCTGCATCAGGTAACATCTTTCCTTATTTCTTGGAATCTATTATATTCATCGTCTCTCGTGGTCTTCTTACCACACCATGTACCATAATTTGCTCAGTCATTTCTTCAGCCTCCCTTTTTAACAACAATATTGATTCTGTGTGACAGTGAATACCATAATACCTGAAGAATTAAAATTGAAGGCTACCCAAAGGCTTCTTTCAAGTCCCAATTAAAAATCTCACTTACTAGGAGCCTTTCCCAGTCATCCTTAATGTTAGTGCCTCCCCGCTGTTTACTATCTCCAGTTTATCCTGTGTCTTTCTTATTTGTACATAATTGTTTGTATGTTATCTCCCCATTAGACTAGGAGCTTCTTGAGAGCTGGAACTGTCTTTTGCCATTTTCTGTATCACCAATACTTAGCTGAGTGCCTGGACATATTGGTTACTTAGTAAATGCATGTTAACTGACTGACTTGCAGCGGAGGCAGGAGATGGTAAACAATTCTTGGTTGCCCACCAAGAATTGCAGAACTGGAGTGGAGTAAAGGATGTCATTAGAGAAATATATGATCAGAAAAGAAGGGAGTGTGGGTGTCAGTTATGGGAGGAGAACAAGGTATAATCACTGCTCAGCCTACATTCTCATTGGTATCCATTCAGTGCTAAGAGAAATAGAAGAAGATTCCCAGCACACTGAGTAGTTTCCTTATGGAGAAATGTCCTTCCATTTAGAGGAGGACATGGATAAGAGTTGTGTGGGATGAGGAGGCCTAGATGAGCATTTACAGGATTGGAAGGAATTCTTACAGTCCTTCAGCCCAAATTCATTCAAGTACCAACTTACCTACATACTTTTTGTTGTTGAGTCATTTTTAGTTGTGTTCAACTCTTTGTGACCCCATTTGAAGTTTTCTTGGCTGAGATACTGGAATGGTTTGCCAGTTCCTCCTCCAGCTTATTTTATAGACGAGGAAACTGAGGCAAGCAGGGTTAAGTAACTTTTCCAGGATCACACAGCCAGTAAGTGTCTGAGGCCAGACTTGAAGTCAGGAAGATGAGTCTTCCTGACTCCAAGCCTGGCGTTCTTTCCAGTGTGCCAGCTTGCTGCCCTACATACTCCCTACATACTAATGTTATTTTATAAAACTTATCCACTTGTTTTAAGCCTACCACTTACTAAGTACTCCAGACTAAATCATGGCTCAATTTGAGTGTTTCAGAGGTTGTCAGCTAAGTATTATAATTTTTAAATTGACCTCTTGAGATACACATATAGCAATGATACTCATCATTAACATGACTCTGGAGCTACATTTATAAATGCAATTAACCCAAAGGGCTACATGAGTACTGTATGCCCTGTAGAATCTACTGTCATGTTGTATTCTATTATAAAAATTAGGTCTTTAAGAGCCTTAGGTTACATACAAAAGCATCATCTGTGGTTTGAGAGTCATGGTCTAATTATCAGTAATTTATAGTATTTTGCTAAGGAAAAAACGGTTTTTTTTAAGAGGCTAAAATTATATAGAATGCTGCTTTCTCCTGGGGTTCTTCCTACTTGTCTCACTCTTCTCCGTCTCCTTTGCTGATTCATCACCCATGTCATGCCCACTAATTGTGAATGTGCCTTGGATCTTCTGCTCTTTTCTCCTTCTACTCTCTCCCTTGATCTCATCAGCTGTCATGCATTCAATTACCATCTCTATTCAGATGACACCCAAATCTATCCATTCAGCCCGAATTTCCCTACTGAGTTCTAGTCCAACATTATGAACTGTCTATTGGACATTCAGTTCTAAATGTCCAGTAGGATCAAGCTCAACTCATCCAAAACAGAATTCCTTCCCTTCCCCACCTCCCACTTCTCTCTTCCAAAGTTCCCTATTAATGTGGAGGAAACTTCTGCCCCTCTAGTCACCAGATTCACAACCTTGGTGTCATCATTGACCTACCCAACATATCCAATCACGTGCTAGCTCTCGCCAATTCTACCTTCACAATCTCTCTCTATCTCTCTAAGCATCTGAGGCCACATTTGAACTCAGGTCATCCTGATCACAGGGCTGGTGCTTTATCTGCTGTGCCACCTAACTGCCCCTACAATATACTTTCTTATGTGTTGTTGTTCCGTCGTTTCAGTTGTGTACTCCTATTTGGGATTTTCTTGGCAAAGACATTGGAGTGGTTAGCCATTTCCTTCTCTAGCTCATTTTACAGATGAGGCAAACAGGGTTAAGTGACTTGCCCAGGGTCACAAAGCTAGTAAGTGTCTGAGGACAGATTTGAACTTAGGTTCTTCTGATTTCAGGGCTGGTGCTCTATCCACAGCACCACAATACCTTTTACTTTTACCCGCTCTTCTCCTTTCACACAATCGCCTAATTCAGGTCCTCCTTACTATTTCATCTGGACTTCTCCTGTTTGGTTTACTAGAGGGGGAAAGGAATCATCATTTATTAAGTGCCTACTACATGTTAAGCACTGTGCTAAGGGCTTTACATATTTTTTCATTTGAACCACACGACAACTCTGGGAGGTTGTACTATTATTTCCCTTTTTTTGGAGGCAATAATTGAGTTTAAGTACCTTGCCCAGGGTCACACAGCTAGTAAGTGTCTGAGGCTGAGTTAAACTCAATTCTTCTTGACTCCAGCCTCAGCTATTTAACCATAAAGTCATCTAGCTGCCTCTTCCTACTTCTTACTTTCTATATCATGCCTCTTTCTACTCCAAGTCATCCACCTTGGGCCACCAAAGTGCTTTTTTAGGTCTAATCATGTCATCCCTTCTATTTAATAAACCTTGGTAGTACCCCATTACCTTTAGGATCAGATATAAACTCCTCTGTTTGGTATTTTGGTATACCTCTTCGCAACCCGGCCCTTTCCTACCTTTCTCATCTTTTTACATCTTTCTCTTTTCCATATATTCTGTAATTTGGCCGTAATGTCCTACATGCTATTTCTCATATACTCTAACCCCCATCTTGGCACCTTTATACTGGCTGACATACCTCAAATGCATTCCTTTTACACCTACACCTCTCAGAATCCCTGATTTCCCTCCAGAGTCTGCTCAAGCATCACCCTCTGTGTGAAGCCTTTCCCAATGCCCTCCATCCCCAAGTCATTCTTTCAAAACTACCTCTCCATCTGGGACTCTCCTTCTTGGGAGAGATAAGAATAATATCTTAGTATTACAGAGATCCACTAGAGAAAAATCTTATTTCTTTTTTCCTTTTCCAGTCTGTTCCAGTTTGTTTCCTGGTGTCATAACAGCCTCTGTGAAATAACTTTTGCATGGTAGAATGATTATGTACTGAGATCTGTTGTATGACTGTGTCCATTACAAGTATAACAGATGATATGAGCAGTATGGATATGATATCCCTAGAGTTACTAGTGCCTAGCATGCTTTGTGAGTTCAAACGTATTCATTAAAAAAATAAATTTCTGGGGCAGCTAGGTGGCACAGTGGATAGAGCACCAGCCCTGGAGTCAGGAGGACCTGAGTTCAAATGTGACCTCAGATACTTGACACTTATTAGCTGTGTGACCCTGGGCAAGTCACTTAACCCTATTGCCTAGCAAAAACAAAAAACAAACAAAAAAATAAATTTCTAAGCAGACCTAGACCGCTTACCTTACAGACTCCAGACAGTTCAACTGAGATCTTTATGGATTTTGAGTCCATAGGATAAAGTTTGCCTAATAAAGATAAACCCCAACTAATTAGTCCCAAGTTGCTGTTGTTCAGTTGTTCCAGTTGTGCCCAACACTTCGTGACCCCATTTGGGGTTTTCTTGGCAAAGATACTGGAGTGTTTTGCCATTTCCTTCTCAAGCTCATTTTACAGATGAGGAAACTGAGGCAAACATGGTTAAATGACTTGCCCAGGGTCACAGAGCTAGTAAGTGTCTGAGGCCAGATTTGAACTCAGGAAGATGAGTCTTTCTGACTTCAGGCCTAGCACTTTATCCACTTTGGGGGAACCTCATACCTCTTTGGAACATTTCTGAATTTATTATTATTTTTTTTTAGTTAGCCTGCTTGCCCTAGTGAAGGATGAGGTCGAGCCTACATGTGGCTGGCCATATGTATTGTAGGAGCCCATTAGGGAAATTTTGGGTACCCTCTGTGTTGCAAGAACCAAGAGGAATTTTTACCCGTCGCTATGTCTGGGTCTAAGACAGAGGCCCTTAGAGACACGAACTCTGGCCCCCAGAGGGCCCAAGCACCAAGAAAAGCACTTTGGTTTCTCACCTGAAGGTGAAGGGTGACTCCAAGTAGACCCCAGATCACTAATCTCTGGAAAAGAACACAACATATTCCACAAGCTCTTTCCTTTGGAGTAGAGAAGCAAGATTTGCTTTTCATTTCTTCTTGTTTTTGTGTTGGGGAAGGTGATTGCAAGCACCGAGACAAACAGTAACTTCTGAGAGTTTGGGAAAATAATAATAATAATAATAATAATAATGATAGCTAGCATTTACAAAGTGCCTATTATGTGCGAGACACTGGGCTAAGCATGTTACAAATATTAAAAAAACAAACAGAAGTTGTGACTTACCTAGGGTTACACATCTAATAAGTGTCTGAGGTCACATTTGAACTCAGGTCTTCCTAACTCCAGGTCTAGCACCTTATCTAGTGGGCCACCTGGCTGCTTTCCAATATGATACTATTAAATATTTGTTGTTAAATATTGTATAATTATGATTTTGGGAGTGTAATCCCAAGGCCTGCTAGCTGTGGTAGTCACGCATCCTCATAAATGTTAGTAATTGTTCTTGAAAGGTACTCCATGGAATTCACCAAAAAGTACCCCAGTTGGTTTGTGGGAGATAGTGTAGGTTTAATTAAGAGAAAGAATACAAGGTAGGGGAAATTTGGTTGCCTTTTCCTTCTCAGTAGATTAGTCATGGGATTTAATCACTGGATGATAAGGTGTTAATGTAATTACAAGGTGTTAATACCTTGTTATTCCTTGAGGAAGTAGAAACACCTGTTTCTTGATTGAGTCAATGGATGAACAATGATTGGCGATAGCCATGTGACTCTTAAAAGATGCAGTCTGGTCAGTCGGTCCAAGCTGGAGCTAATAGTCAGGATAAGAGCCTCTTGTAGGAGATGAGATTTTTTTTTTCTTATTCTTACCCCTTCCTCCTGTTGTTTGGTGAAGTTTCCTTCCTGCTCTTTGTATAGCTGACCATAACCACCCTCACACAGCCCTTCTGCAAATGAAATATATACAGATCCATCACATATTTGGGTTAACTGCGGTTTTAATTTTAGTATCAGTCTGTAGAGAGACTGTGTGAACAGCAGCATAAAATATAAACTTTAAAGAAACAGAGACAACCTTTGGTACAGCCACTAACTCTCTGGAGAGGAGAGGGAAGAAGGGAAAGTGTCACCATTCCCATTTTCGGTAAACATTTTTTTTTCTCTAAAAGTGGGCTCTGTGGGGCTGCCCAAAATTCAGCTCTGCCCTGAGTCATGGCATTGATGCATGTAGGTACAAATCTCCACTAATTTTTCCCATGCTTCTCTTTTAGGCTCTGTGCAGGAACTCTCATCCTACCAGGTAAATCACTCACTTCTTGTCTCTCCTGACATTCTAGTCTCCCTTCCTTCTCAGATGAAGGAATGAGATCCTCTGCCTTTTTCAGGAATGGACACAGAGTTCCCAGGAGTCATGTAGGGGAGAAGCTGACTAGTCTGTCCCCTGATAGTCATTGTTTCTAGTGACTCAATATATATATAATATCAGCCAATTCATATTTTTCAATATGGAAATTATATTCTTCAAAGAGCTGCTTTCTTTCAGGCTTGAACTGTCACTCCCGTAGGGAGTTAATTATTATTGTTCAGTCATTTCAGTAGTGTCCAACTCTTTGTGACCCCATATGGGGTTTTCTTGGCAAAAATACTAGAGTGGTTTGTCATTTCCTTCTCCAGCTCATTTGACAGATGAGGAAACTGAGGCAAACATGGTTAAATGACTTGCCCAGGGTCACAGAGCTAGTAAGTGTCTGAGGCCAGATTTGAACTCAGGAAGATGTGTTTTTCTGACGCCAGGTCTGGCACTCTATCCACTGCACCACCAATGGGTATATAAATGTGCTCTCAGTAGGTTGTAAATTCCTTGATGGAAGGGACTATTTCATATCTTTGAATTTTGTATGCCCAGCACCTAGCATAGGTGTGCTGAACAAAATTAGTAGGCATTGAATAAATTCGGTTGAATTCTCTAAATACCAATTCCTTGAATACACACTATGCCACTCACAACTACACATGCTTTCTGCTATTTTTCCATGAGTTAGTTTTAATGTAAATATATATGTATATGTATATATACATATACATACACGCATCTATGGAGTGTGTTCACACACATAGTATATGTATATATATATATATATATATGTATAAACACTGAATTTTCTCTGGGTAGATTTAAGAGTATTTTAAAGTCCTTTTTCAATGTATCTACCGGAGAAAAAAATGAGGAATTATTATAATATACAAAAGAGGTAAATGAAAAAGGTTAATATAGTTGATATTCTAGGAGTTCCTATTAGAGTTCAAGACTGTTGGTGAAATGACTTTTAAATATTTTTGATAGCTCTTGTTTTTATATCACCTACATTTTCTAGTGTATCCCTCCACCTACTCCCAGAGATCCAAACTTTATAATAAAGAATAAAAAAGAGAAAAAAAACTCTGTTCAGCAAAACTAATGCATTAACCAAGTCTGACATTATATGTAGTGTTCCATACCTGTAGATCTCTACCCCTTCCAAAAAAGGGAAGGAAGTACATTCCTCTATCTTTTCTTTGGGGCCAACTTTGGATATTAATCTCATAGCATTTTATTTTGAATGTTTTGTTGTTGTTTGTCCCATTTACATGGTTATAATCATTGTGAGTGTCACTTTCTCGGATAAACTTATTTCACTATAGATCAGAGGAATGATTTTTATAATACTTTTTTCTGGACTGCGTCAGGATTCCTTTGATTTCTAATTTAGGTAGGGCAAATGCAGAGCTTGAATTTTCAATGAATATTTTATGGCACAAATGATAACATGTTATCTGTCTCCTAAGGCACTTTAAATATAAATGCTTATGTGGATTTAAATTTTGTTTCTTCTCTTTCACAAAAGGCTACTAAATACTTTAATGAGCAGAGGCAATTAAAATATGAATTTATCTTGTACTATTGCTTGTTGGCACATGCATTAAAATAGTCAAGTAAATTATAAAAACATACTATTGGTGTGTGTGTAGGATATTCTCTGAACTGTCCAAGGCATAGCTTGCTGCAAGGTTTCTATAATTATGTCAAGCTGTGTCAGATAACTGTCTTGTCACCTGGGCCAACACTGGGCCATCAATATACAGTGCCTCTATTTTTTGCCTTTTCATTTTTGTTCCCTCCTACTCTTAGGTAAATGAGTTTTGGAGATGGAACCGACTAGGCTAAGACCTTGTAAGATCTCCAAATGTCCAAGAACTGCAATTTATACCAGAACTTTCTGGCAGCTGAGACAGGTCAGCTGCCAACTAACTCTTTTTTTTTTTTTTTTTTTTTTTTAGGTAATTGGGGTTAAGTGACTTGCTGAAGGTCACACAGCTAGTAAGTGTCAAGTGTTTGGTCTGAGGCCGGATTTGAGCTCAGGTCCTCCTGATTTTCGGGCCAGTGCTCTATCCACTGCACCATCTGGCTGCCCCATGCCATCTGGCTGCCCCCCAACTAACTCTTGAGGAGTGCTACCTGCTTGATCCAGCAAAAGAATGGATTTACTTTTAAATGTGATGTCTTTCTAAATCAAGAGATCCATTGGCTATGCCACATTTGGAAGTGAACATGGGGGGGCAAATATCCCTTTGTAAGAGCTAATTGATGTTAATTGATTAAATTATATTGCAGGTGCTAATCACTGGGTCAGGGGTAGCTTGGTGGCCCAGTGGATAGAGTGCCAGGCCTAGAGTCAGGAAGACTCATCTTTTGAGTTCAAATCTGGCCTCAGACACTTATTAGCTGTGTGACCTGTGGCAAGTCACTTAACCTTGTTGGCCTCAGTTTTCTGATCTGTAAAATAAGCTGGAGAAGGAAATGGTAAACCACTCTAGTATCTTTTCCAAGAAAACCCCAAATGGGGTCATGAAGAGCTGAACATGACTGAAACGACTCAACAACAACAAACAAATAACATTATCAAGTCGATTAAAGATATAGGAGAGATACTAACTGTAAGTGGTTATTGAAAATGGAGACAGCACACTGGAATGGGGGCTTGAGCTGATAGCATTGGAAAAACACCCCAGTGCCCTTCAGAAAGAAAGACACTTTACGCTGCCCCTAGAAGTCTGAGAAAGAGATATAATTAGCATTGCTCTAGAGGACCTGAATCATCACTTCGAGAGGAAGTTGGGGTAAGGATCCCAATTGTCTTTATACTCATTACATTTATATTTAGTATCATTTAAAATCATAGCATCATAGCTTTTCAGTAGGAATTTTTTGTGGATCCTGTAATTTTCCAAAGCTTCACAAAAGAGTCTACTTTCTAGAATTTTGAGTGTGGAACTGTATTTTGATATGTTCTTATCATGGGATTATAGAATCATAGGACCATAGGCTGGAAGAAACCCCAGAGGCCAACCAATCTAATTCACCTCGTTTTATAGAAAAGGAAATTGAGGTCTAGAGAGACCGAGTGACTTAATACTAGATGAACTCCTGGGGGGGGGGCAGTGATACTTCAGGGACATTTATGTTGTTTCAGCTTATCAAGTGGGCCATAGCATTGCTGTGTGTAGTACAATGCAGTGACCTGGAATTCATCCTAGAAGGAGACTGACCAGTAAGACTTTCTCAGTTTTCTCTTTGCTCAAAGCACTCCATGGTTACCAATAGTAATCAATCTTGCTGAATCACTTAGGGAGCCCTGTCTCAAGATATATTTCCCCTCAGACTTAGGTAAAAGACTTAAAAGACAAGGTTAGACTGTGTATGCAGGTATTTACTCTTTGATTACTTTTTTTGCCACAAGAGTTAGCCTATTTTTTTTTTTAAACAAACCATGGAACTAGACCAAAATGGGCTCCCGTCACTGAGAGGGCATGTGTCAAACAAGGTGCAGGGAGTGTGTGTGCTGGTGTGCGCTGCCAAGCTGATCACCTGCAAAAGCATTCCTCCTTAGATTACGTGACAACAACAGACACATTGAAAGCATCTCCTATGTAGCCATCCTGCACTGATTTTTTTTTGGCTACATCTCCTGAGGACTCAATAGAGTCACTTAGTAAAGTGGGCAATAATTCTTTTCTGCCTGCTACAGCTGGTGAAATGGAATCACCTGCCATCTCTGTACACGCTGTTATAATACCAAGGTATCTGATCATAGTTAGATTCCTCGCTAGTCAAAGCATTCTTAAATATGGAATCAGGGACATTATGTATTTCAGAGAGCTCTGCGGTTCAAACAAAATTGATTATCATGTCCCCTAAAGCTATTTCCTCTTCAAATTTCTCTATTTCTATTGAGGGCAGCACCATCCTTCCATTTACCCCATTCATAACTGGAGATATCCTTGACTTTTCTGTGTTCTGAAGCTCAAATTTCCCATCAGTCTTATCCATTCTTTCTCTACACCTTCTGCATCTATCGCTTTCTCTACATTTACATAGAAATGCCTAGGATATATTGGCTCTCCTTTGGATTAGTGCAATATGTTTCTAATTAGTTTCATGCTTTTACCCGCCTCGCCAATCTATTGCTCACACAGGGCAAGAATAATCTTCCTAAAGCATAATTAAAGTATCTTAATCTTCCTAAGGTATAATAATTTAACCATATAATTTATTGTTATTGAGTTGTTTCATTCATGTCTGATTCTTCGTGACCCCATTTGGGGTTTTCTTGGCAAGGGTACTGGAGTGATTTGCCATTTCCTTCTCCAGCTCATTTTACAGATGAGGAAACTGAGGCAAACAAGGTTAAGTGACACGTCCAGGGTCACACAGCTAATATGTGTTTGAGGCCTGATTTGAACTCGGATACATCTTCCTGACTCCAGGCCTGGCGCTCTGTGCACTATGGCGCCACCTAGCTGCCCTGTTATGCTCCAGCTTAACTTTTTTCTAATGGCTCCCTCTTGCATGGGGGTGGGGAACCTGGGGCCTCCAGGCCATATGTGGCCCTCTAGGTCTTCAAGTGCAGCTTTAATTCAGTCAAACGGCTGCACTTGAGGACCATGTGGTCTCAAGGCCGCAGGTTACCCACCCCTGCTCTAGGATGAAATACAAACTCTTGAATCTGGCATTTAAGGCTCTCCACAACCTGAATTTAGCCTATCTTTCCAATCTTATTTCATACACTCTCCATTACAGCTAAACGGGGCTGTTCCCTGAACCCAATGTTTCATCTCCTACCTCCCTACACTTGTACAATCCGCTTGACTTGGAGTGCCCTCTCTCTTCTTTGCCTCTTAGGATACTTGGCTTCCTTCAAAGTTCGGCTTAGATGCCACCTGCTATGTGAAGCCCTCTTAAAAATGCTCTCTTTTCTCAAGTTATTGTGAATCTTCATATCTGTGTACGTGTTTGTATCTTATAGTAGCCAAGTCCAACAAGCATTCATTAAACACCTACTGTGTGCCAGGTACTGGGTACTGAGCAGAATGTAAATTCATCGAGGGCTAAGAGTCATCTGTCTTTGACTTTCTATTCACAGTATCTGAAATAATGCTTTGCACTTAGCCAGTGCTCAATAATTGTTTGATGAATTTAATTGAATTAGTATTTTTAAAAAATATCTTTTTAGTTTCTATACTACACACTGGAGAGATTTATGGGTGGCTTTAGCTCAAGATGGATACCAATAAAGAGTTCTTTCTTTCCACTAAGCCAGTGGTTCTCAAAGTGTGAGGATCTTTGAAAAACTCTCAAGGGATCCACAAGGTCAAAACTATTTTCATAATGATATGAAGAATTTTTTTTAAGGCAAGTGGGGTTAAGTGACTTGCCCAGGGTCACACAGCTAGTAAGCATCAAGTGTTTGGTCTGAGGCCGGATTTGAACTCAGGTCCTCCTGACTTCAGGGCTGGTGCTCTATCCACTGCACCTCCTAGGTGCCCCTAATACCAAGAATTTTAAATTGTAATAGGGGAAGTAGCAATCAATGTAACCCAAATAAACAAAAGCTCTTTTTGTTGAGGGTACTCAATAATTTTAATGGGTCCTAAAACTAAAAAGTTTGAGAAGTCCTAAACCACTATTGCCTCTCAGAGTTGAGAAGGACTAGATTTAAATCTGGCCTCTGAAACCCATTGCTGTGTGACATTGGCCAAGTCACATCTCTCAATGCCCTAGTCAACTAAACCTATAAAATGTGAATGAACCAAGCGCCGACCTGCTTTGATAGAGTTCCTCTTCACCAGGAGCAACCTCCTGATGGAATCACAGGTCTAGTCCCAAAAAAGAGGGAGATGGCTGTTATGTTGAGGGTTTGCCCAGTTTATCCAGATTTTTATTGATCTTCACCACACCTCTAGGGGCAGCTAGCCAGGTCTGGAAGTCAGGAAGACTCATCTTCCTGATTTCAAATCTGACCTCACATACTTACTAGCTGTGTGACCCTGGACAAGTCACTTAACTCTGTTTATCTCAGTTTTTTCATCTGTAAAATGAGCTGGAGAAGGAAACTGCAAACCACTCCAGTGTCTCTGCCAAGAAAACCCCAGATGGGGTCACAAAGAATTGGACATGGGGCAGCTAGATGGCGCAGTGGATAGAGCACTGGCCCTGGAGTCAGGAGGACCTGAGTTCAAATCCGGCCTCAGACAGATGATACTCACTAGCTGTGTGACCCTGGGCAAGTCACTTAATCCCGATTGCCTCCCAAAAAAAAACAAAACCAAACTAAAACCCAAAAACAAAACAAAAAAAAGAATAGGACATGACTGAAACAACTGAACAATAACACTACACTAGATGACATAACTGAGGTCATAGAAAGAGATTAACAGAGCCAGGATTAGAACCCAGGTCTTCTGACTCCCAAACTCGGGCTTTTTCTACAATACCAATTCAATTAAATTTAATAAACATTTATTAAGCACCTATATGTGCTGGCTGCTCTGGATACAAAGACAAAAATAAAAATAACACTTGCCCTTAGGGAGCTTACATTTTCCTGCTATGAAATACAACATACTAACTATATCATGTGGTCTTTACTTCAAGTTTATAGGATCTTAGCTCAGAGGCCATTCAATCCAAGCTCCTCATTTTTGCAAATTTGCCCAGAGAGGTTAAATGACTTGTTCATTGTCACATGAATAAGCAAGCTGAAATATCAGTGTAAGTTGCAACTTAATTTGCCCAATTATTTTATGAATGTATTTTATTTCTATTTAGAGTTTTTAATTTTATTTTTTCAAAAATTTTTTCAAGATTTTACTTTTAAAAAACAGCCCCCCTCCACAAGCCTTAAGTACATTGCATTCTGATGCTAAGAAACAGCGGCAGAGAAGGACCATCTTTTTTTGGGGGGGGGCAATTTTTTTCCATTTCAATTAACAAACATTTAGTATATTTTGTTTCCATATCCCTATTTTATTTTAGATTTAATATAATAAAATGGATTAAAAATGCTTATCTACAAGACTTTTTTTTTTTTTAAGTATATAACCTCAAATAGAAACTTGAAATTAGACAAAATGAATTTAGGATTCTAGAACTGCAGAATTTTCAGATTTCTACCTGGGATGGAGGGGTCAATTAGATGACCTCTGAAGTCCCCTCTTACCATCACCTACATCCCCTGTGGCAATTGATCATTTACCATTGGCTTGCATTCTTCTAGAGGGTTAAGCCTAGGCCAAAGATGGCTCATTTTACAGCAAAACTTGGCTTACAACTATTTGAGGTTTTACTCCATCAGTGGCCAAATCATATCCCAAGGCCAGTAGTCCTGACTAGCCTTTGTAAAAGTTAAAAAAAAAAAGTTGGCTTTTTGAATTGTATGGCTATGGTGATTAAAAGACTTGAGGTGTAATTACAACATAGAAACACAAGAGGGTGCTTTAACCAACCGGCAATATTTAATCTAAATGTCATAAAAAGGATCATAGGGGCATGGATTTAGAGCTAGAAGGCGCTCCAAAGGTCAAAGAGTTCAACACCTTCATTTTAAAGATGAGGAAACTGTGGTATGGGTAGGTTAAGTTACTTGTTTGTCCGTGGTCACAGAGCTAGAACATGTCGGAGGTGATATTTGAACCCAGCCTTTCCCAAGACAGATCTAGTACTCCTTCCACTACGGCACAGTATTTCAAAGCTCGAATGGCGTTTATAGATCATTCAGAATCATAGAATCATAAATTTCAAACTAGTGGGGATGCAAGCATGGCTCAGAAGGAGAGATGAGAAGATCCCTCCACCCTCCCCCCCTTGGCAGAGGTGGGAGGACCACAAGTATTGTACAGGCCACGTATTTTCAGATGTTTTCCTCCATGTATTGATCAGCATGCTGATTTCTTTTCTTTTTTTTTCCTTAATTTTTTTTTTTGTTTTGTTTTGACTGTTATATGGGAGGAGAAGGAGAGATCCTGGGGGAAATTATGGTCATGTTAAAAAAAATAAATCAATTATACTTATTTTTAAAAATTGGGGTGCAGCTAGGTGGCACTATAGTGCACAGAGTTCTGGACCTGGAGCCAGGAAGACTCATCCTCCTGAGTTCAAATCTGACCCCGGACATTTACTAACTGTGTGACCCTGGGCAAGTCACTTAACCCTATTTGCCTCAGTTTCCTCATCTGTAAAAAGAGCTGGAGAAGAAAATGTCAAACCACTCCAATATTTCTGCCAAGAAAACCCCAGATGAGGTCATGAAGAGTCTGACATGACTGAAATGACTGAACAGCAAGAAAATTGGACAGAACTTTAGAGATCATTTAGTCTAAGTCTCTCATTTTACAATTGAGGAAACTGAGGTTGAGGAGGGGTTAAGTGACTTTCCATAGGTCACAGAACCAAGTTCCAACTCTTTCCATTGTACCTTTCTACCTATCTAGTATTTTCCATTCTAGAACTATAGAGTGAGCTGTTAAAAACATATAGATTCTACCACATTTTACAAAAATTATTTAGGAATAATTTTTCCTAAGAAAGCAAAACATTTTATTTCAATCTTCTTTTACTTCATCACTGGAAAAAAAACCCCAAAGTGTACTTAATAATAATAAAAATAGCTAGCATTTGCATATTGTTTTAAAGTTTGCAAAGTATTTTACAAATTTTGTTCAGCCATTTTGCAATTGTGTTTGACTCACAACCCCATTTGGAGTTTTCTTGGCAAAGATACTGGAGTGGTGTATCATTTCCTTTTCTAGCTCATTTTACAGATGAAAAAACTGAGGCAAACAGGGTTAAGTGACATGCCCAGTGTTGCATAGCTAGTAAGTGTCTGAGGCCAGATTTGTAGTCAGGAAGATGAGTCTTTCTGATTCCAGGCCCAGCACCCTACCCACTGTGACACCTAGCTGCTCTGTTTTACAGATACGATCTCATTTTATCCTCAAAACAACCCTGGGAGGTGGTACTATTATTATCCCTTTTTACAGATGGGGAAACCAAGGCAAATAGAGGTTAAGTGACTTGCTCAGCGTTGCATAGCTAGTAAATGTCTGAGGCTGCATTTGAACCTAGGTTTTCCTGATTCCAGGGCCAGCGTATATGAAAATAGATGCACAACCATCATGCAAAAATATGTATGATAATAAGAAATTGTTGCTTCTTAACTCAGTAAACTTTTTTTTTGTCCTTAGAGTAAAATATGGAGTAGAATATAGATTAGAGCCAGATGCCAAAAGATTTCTTTGTTTTAAATTTAATTCAAAATTTGTGATTGGGGCAGTCCCTTAACCAATGGATTTTTCATGGCCTTTGAAGACAGTCTTTATGAGATCATAGGGTCATAGATTTAGAGCCGAAGGGATATTAGCGGTCATTGAATCCAATCCCTAAATGTTGTGGTCCATAAAAGCTATTACCTCGTTGCTGACCTTCTGATGATATTGCAATGGGGCAGGGAAGGAAAGGGGAGGAGAGGTAACAGGAGAAGAGGCAGAAGGAATGTGGTGCAATAGAAAGAATGTTATATTTGGAATCAGAGGACCTGGGTTCAAGTCCCATTTTTTCTACCTGTTCCCTTTGCGACCTTATCAGGACCTCTCTCTGGGCCTCAGTTGTCTCATCTACAAAACAAAGGGGTTGGCTTAGATGACCTCTAAGCCTCCTTCCAGATCTAAATCTATGATCCTGATTCTCCAAACTTCAGTAGTCAGGTGCTTGGAAGACAGGTACATAATCCATTATTGCTCCCAGTCTCCAAATCTTTCCCACTTAGCAGGACCTGCCACAAACCATTGTGTTCTCCTGATACAGCCTTTGGAAAACCAGGGTCACCTTCATGAAATATTGAGGTGTTGGAGTAGGGCTGTAGTGGGGTACTTTGATTTTTTAATCATCACAACGGTTTTTTGCTGGGAGCAAGTAAAAAATCAATTAAATAAGTGATTTTTCATTTAATGAGTACTTTTAAAAAAGAACTCCATTGGCATTTCATTTCTAGAGATTTTTGCTCATAGAGCAATTGATTTATTTTCTATTTCTCAAGGTTTCATCCTCGAATGTCAAGAAAGCTTTGCTAGCTGCATGCTTTTGCTAAACAAAACAGCTCTACCAATGATGTGCTACTACTTGGAAAGGAAAGGAAATAAAACATTTATATAGTGCCTACTACATGCTTTTATAAATATTATCTTGTTTGAACTTTGTGAATTCTGCTATGTTCCACACAAATTTTAATATAAATCAGTGTTATATTTTCAGACAAAACTGAATGTTTTCTTCTTTTGAAGTGGTCAGTTGAGTTCTGGGGCAGCTAGCTGATGCTATGGATAGAGTGCTTGGCCTGAAGTTATGAAGATCTGAGTTCAAATCCAACCTCTAACACTTATTAGCTGTGTGACCCCAGGCAAGTCATTTAACCTTTGTTTGCCCCACTTTCCTCATCTGTAAAATGAGGATAATAATCACACCTACCTCCCAGAGTTGCTGTGAGGATCAAATGAGATAATAATTGTGAAGTGCTTAGCAGAGTGCCTAGTACATAATAAATGCTATTGAAATGTGAGTTATTATTATTAAGCATGAGCAAATATAAAGTGTTATGACTCACTTATTTTTGTGAATGAAGGTAATCAATGTTCCTTAGATTTTTTCCCACTTATTTATAAATCCCTTATATTTTGTTATTTATGTTGATGAAAAGTACCACAGATATCTTGCTGTTATATATAGTATGTTTAATTTTGTAAAATTTTGCCTTGCAATGTAAGAATTGTACCTTGCTCATCTTTAAAGTTCTATAACTGTTGTGTCAGAGGCTCAATAAAAGACCTGGATACACTTTTTTTTTGCTTTTTTGGATTCAGGTAATATGGAATTTCAATACCTTATCCTTCACAAGGGTAATCACAAGCTCCCCTTACAAGCAAACAAGCTCACAAGGTTTAAAAGGTGAACAATTTTTTTATGATTTAATTTTTAAAAGGACACATTTTAGCTCACAGAGAGTAACCATACATCCCAGTGAATTATACAATCTCCTAGACTTACATTGTGAGTCTGGGTAGGACTGCAGTTGGGATTTGTTCACCTATACTGTTACACTTCTTTGTATCTCCTCTGTCTGCATTATGTTGCTTCCCACAACTCTTGCCTCGATGATTCTCAGCAGGCATTGCTGGTTCACTTCTCAGTATGTATGTTTCCACTGGCACCATTCTCTACAACCCTGCTTTCTGCCCTTAGCCCTCGTTTATACCTTGCTGCTCTCCTCAGCTTAGGTTTTTTCCAGCAGAGGGCACTCATCCCTTTCCCTTTTCCAGAGAAACAGCTGCCCAAGCATTCCCGGATGGGACAAGACAAATTTCAGCCCCCACCCCTATGTTCCTCCCCTCCCTTATTCTTAAGCCTTCTTTTACACATGGTTCCAACTCTCATATTGCTGGTTTCTTGGAGACGGGATTATTTATTGTAACTTCTCTTTCTTATATCATTCAAATGAATGTCTCTCTTTCATCCAATGCATGCTGTTTGAATGTAAGCACCTTTAGGGAAGAGACTCATTTTTTGGCACATTCTGTAGTAGGTTCTGAGTAAATGCTAGTCGATTAATTGATTGATCTATGCAGGCTTATAGGCGATCAATACCATCTGCCTCTTCTCTCCTCCATTGCTGGGATGTTGCCATCTTCAACTTGACCCAATACTGAACAGAGAGTGCCTTGAAATTCAGGGAAGCAACTTCACTTTCTTACCAAGTGTCTAGCTCTCTGTGCCTGTCATCCCATAGGGAAGTTGGGGCAGGTCACACAAATTTGCAAGGGCTGCTTTTATAAGGAGACAAGGGGAAGCATGAGTGCTTCTCACTGTGGATCCCTGTATGCCAGGAAGGAGGAGGGATTTATTGTCCCTGCAATAGATTTGAATCTCATTTAGTTTCTGTACCAATGACTCTTCAGATCTCCAACATCTCCCAGGAGCTCATCATATATTTCTAACTACCTGCTGACTATCTCTACCTAGTTATCCTACCTTCACTTCATTTAAAAAAATAACATTTTATTGATAACAACTGTTTCTTACATCATCATAAGTATTTCAAGTATTATTCTCCTTCCCCATCCCATATAACAAATAGTATTTTTTTAGAGAAGAAAAAAATCAGCATAATTGATCAATACATTGAAAAAGTCCAAAAACTTGTGAAATGTGCAAAACCTATGTACCTTCCACCTCAATGAAGGAGTGGGTTGGGGGTGGCCTTTTATATCTCTTCATTTGAGTCCTGCTTGTTCTTCATAATTTTGTTACATTCACCTTTGAATTTTTGGTGTATAGTTGTTTTTTCTGCTTAAATAGTTATAGTTACTGTGCATACTGTTTTCTTGTCTCTACTTACTTCACTTTGCATCAGTTCATATAGATCTTTCCATACTTCTCTGTATTTATCACACACATTGTTGCTTTATAATACAGTAATTTTCCACTACATTCAAAAATCCCAATTTGTTTAGCCATTCCCCATTTGATGGATACCTATTTTGCTTCCAATTCTTTGCTGTCACAAAAAAAGTGCCCTACCCCCACTTCAATCTCAATGTGCCCATCCTTGAAATCATCATAGGATTATAGGGTCATAGTTTTAAAATTCAGAGGTCATTTAATCCAACCTCCCCATTTTACAAAGGAGGAAACTGAGGCCCAGTAAGATGAAGTGAATTGTCTGCCACACAGATAAGAGGCTGGATTTAAATTCAAGTTTACTAACTCTAGAGCCCATGAATTTTCTTCATTACACTTTCTCCCTAAACCTGTTTTTCCTCTTAACTAGGCTATTTCTATTGGTGACACCATTCTCTCAGATGTTGTTATTCATTTGTTCAGTTGTGTCCGACTCTGTGTGACCCCATGGACTTTTGTCTATGGGTTTTCTTGGCAAAGATACTAGAGTGGTTTGCCATTTCCTTCTCCGGTGTTTCCCCATTTTCAGATGAGGAACTGAGGCAAACAGAGGTTAAGTGACTTGTCCAAGGTCACACAGCTAGTAAGTGTTAGAGGCCGAATTTGAACTCAGATCTCAACTCCAGTCTTGAGTGCTCTATCCACTGCACCACCTAGCTGCTCCATGGCTGAAATCATGGAATCATCTTTGATTCATCCGTCTCTTTTACCATTTATATACAATCAATTGATAAATTCTATTCATTCTGCTGCTATAATATCTCATTCACCCACTCTCTCTTTTTACTCCCACTACTACCTCTGCAGTTTAAGCTTTTGTGACCTCTCACTCACACTATTGTAAAAGCCTCCTATCTGATCCTCTTGGCTCCAGAATCTCTGCTCTCCAATTCATCCTTCACACTATAGCCAGAATGATCTTTGTGTAATGCACAGTTATGTCCATGTCACTCCTCAGCTCAAGCATTCTCCCATTACTTGTCAAATATAATATAAACTACTTTGCCTGACATCTAAGGTCTTTCATAGCCTGGTCCCAATCTACTTTCCTAAGTTAGTTAGCTAGCTAGTTGACTTCTTAACTAGCACGTGACTCCCCTTTTACCCGTCACATGTTCTAGCCAAACTCACAAACCACTGATAGCTAGTATTATCTTGCCTTTTTATGCCTGCAGGAACAAACTCTTCACTTCTAGAGGTCTCTCCCTACCTCTACATCTCCATCTATTGAAATCCTTCCCTTCTTTCAGTTTCTAGGTGAGGGACCTCCCCTGTGAATTCCTCCTACAGGCCCAGTTGTAGTTGTGTCTTCTCCACCAGGAAGTACAGACTACTCTGATGTAATTATCTTATTGCATTTTGCATGATTCCTATTTGTGTAGTTGTCTTATCTTTGACCCTCCGTCCTCACCCTCCATGAGGGTGAGCTCTATAACCCTTCTCTTCTGTAGTTCTTTCAGTGTTCCCCACGACGTGACTTCTAGACCCTTCTTTATTCCTGTTACCTTACCTTTCCAACCTCAAATCTCAGAGCCAAACTAATGAAGACAGGCCAATTTCCTCCTTATCTGGAATCTATTACTCCAACCTAAGGTTGAAAGGCCCAGTGGAGTGTTGGATAGAAAGCCTTCCAGAGGCTGAGGAAAACCTGGGCCCAAGTATTATCTTGGACACAAAGTGGGCCCAAGTTGTGAAGACCACTTAAGCTCCCAGTGCCTAAGATTGTAAATTAGAAAGTAAATACAAGACCTGCTTTGATAACTAGAATTCTTTATACCAGTGAAATTACAGATCTACATTTCTAAAGCCCTCCTCCTAAATATATATAGCATTACTAACATGCAACACACACACACACACACACACACACACACCCTATGATGGTTTAGGAAAAAGAACTAGAGAGAGCCAATGTGGTTATATCACACAGTACTCAGTTAACTGCCTATTTTACCCTTTAACAAGCAACTTGAGCAAAGGATTAAAATAAGACCATGTCCTATAAAAACTGTTTTTATTAACCTATATCAAATTGCTTAGCATTTTAGGAAGAGGGGAGGGGAAGGAGGGGAGGAGAAAAATTTGGAACTCAAATCTTGTAAAAATGAATACTAAAAATTGTCTTTACATATAATTGGGAAAAAATAAAATATTATTTAAAACTGGTTAAATTCCTTATTCAATACAGAATTCTTCAATAATGGTAAGAAAGGAAGTATATTTTACTGGAATTATTATTTACATTTAAGACAAAAGTGTTTAAAGGGTTGTCATATGGAATAATTACTCTAAATTCTAGAAGGCCAAAGGAAAAGCAAGAATTTTCTCTTTTTTTTAGGCAATTGGGGTTAAGTGACTTGTCCAGGGTCCCACAACTAGTAAGTGTCAAGTGTTTGGTCTGAGGATGGATTTGAACTCAGGTCCTCCTAACTTCAGGGCCAGTGCTCTATTCACTGCACCACCTAGCCTCCCCTAAGCAAGAGTTTTCTAATGAAGCATCCTCAAAGTGGATGCTCTGGAGACCAGTTGACATAGTTATTGGAGAGGTGATTTCTGAACAAGGCAGGTTTGATTGTGTTAGGGTAGTTGACTTCTATGTCCCATTCTGATTTCAGGATTATGATGTAACAGTACTTAGTTTATAAAGTATGCTAAACATGGTTGAGATAAATCATAAAATGATTGATTTTTTTTTTTTTACAACCATGGTGTTATGGCAAGAGCAATGGACCTGAGAATCAGAAGGTATGGTGGCAAGTAGCCCACCTCTGACCCGTGGTAGTTGTGTGACAGTGGGTAGCTCTGAAGATAAACATGGGGCTTATGAGCCAAGGTTGTGAGTACCCACTGAGGACCTTGATCCTTAGGTAATCTTGACTGGGGGACCCACAGAAACTTGTAGGGTCCTCCCAGGTGCTATACATAGATTCCTTCAAAGTTCAACCCAAGTGCTACCAGGAAAAGCTATGGAAAGTTTTTCCTGATGTCCCTTGAATTCTCTCTTCAAATTACCATATATTTAACTATCTTTGTACTTATTTAATTCAATTTTATAAGCATTTATTAAGTACCTACTTTGTGCAAGTGCTGTGCTTGGTACTTATGAAGGATCAGAATAACCAAATTCCATTCTAGGGAAACATGGAACACATAAGACAGTAAAGCAAACCAGCTTTATTGAGGGGAGATATTCACAAAACTAAGGGACAGTCAAGGGGGATGGACACAGGGCAGTCCACTGGGGTCCTAGAGGGAATGGGGCACTCTTTATCAAATCAGTAAAGTCTGGTTTTTTTTTCCCCCAAGGTTTCTTAACTTTTTCTAGAAGACCAGGCATTAGCGGAAGGAAGTGAGGAGTTTGGATCTGGGGATTGGAGATTCATACTAGTAGGGAAAGAGAAGACTGAATAATTGGTGACTAGTTGATATTTAAATTCCTCATCTGCGAAAAGGATTTTTATCATTGCTGGTCCTAGTTTGCCAGGGTGACTGGATTTTTTTTTATCTTCCCCAGGGCTTCTTCAGTTAAGGGGAAGCTCCTGGGATCATTTCATTGGGAACTAAAAGACAACAACAAAACAATTCTTGCCCTCAAGGAGCTTACATTTTATTGAGGACAGTAATCTGTAAAAACCTAAGTAAATAATTATGAAATATATACAGAATAAATATGAAATAATTCCGTGTTGGAGAGAGAATAACTGAGAGAATCAGAAGAGGCTTCTTTGTAAGAGGTGGCTCTCAAACTGATTTTATTATTTTTTAAAATTTTATTATTTTATTTTAGACCAACATCCTCCTTTTATGTTATTTTTTTGAACTGACTTTAAAAGAGCTAGGGAGATTGTAAGAGGCAGAGGTGAGGGAAGGAAAGCATTCCTGGAATGGAAATAGGAAATAGGCTATCAAATTCATCACCTGGGCTGGAGCATAAAATAGGTAATGGGGGATATTGTGCAATCAGCCTGAAAATATAGAGATGAATTGTAAAGGGCTAAATACCAAAGAGAGGAATTTGCCTTTTATCCTGGAGGTAATAGGGAGCCACTGAAGCTTTTTGAGCAGAGGAGTAACATGTTCAAACCTGTGTGGATGAAGGACTGGAGAGGGAAGAAATTGGACACAGGGATGCTAATTAGGAACTTTTGCAATAGTCAAGGTGACAGGTGATAAGGGGTTGAATTAGGGTGGTTGTGGTATGAGTGCGCAAAAGGGGATGGATGCGAGACGAGGTGGGAAGGTGGAATTGACAAGACTTTGCAACTGATTGGATATAATGAATGATAGAAAGTGAAGAGCCAAGGATAATTCCTGGTTTACAAACCTGAGTGAGTAGAAGAACGTATCTTAGATTCAGAGCTGGAAAACACCTTAGAGGTCATCTAATCCAATTCCTTCAGTTTTCAGAGAAAGAAACTGAGGCCCAGAGAGGCTAAGGGACTTGTCCTAGGTCACACAGGCGGTACATACCAGTCAGATTTTGACTCAAAATCCAGAGTTTTTTTCATTACACCACAACACCTGGAAGATTGAAAGAGAATATAGGTTGGGGGTGGTGTGAGGTGTTCATCAAAGGCACAGCAGATCCACTGAGTCCCCCTAATCTGCTTGATGGTCCCAGGACTGGGACCCTTTTTCGAAAGTCCCCCAGGACTCTACTTTCTACTTCCTCGCTAAAGGACCACGTGCTTTGTTGGAATAACACAGTAAGACATACATTTTGCTGGGGGTGAGGGAATGTAGCAATTCCTGATGGGTTCTGTTAGTCCTCTGCAACTGAGGGATTCTAACAAAGATGATTTTCCACTAAGAATCCAGAGGGTAAACTAGCAAGTCAGGATGATTAACTCTTAATAAGGGTTGTAGAAATGGCTCTGCTTCTTCTCTTTCTGGGCCTTCTTGTTAGGATGTTTCCCTTTCTCTTAGACTTCTAGCAACAGGGGGGAGGGGGGAGGGAGAAAGGGACTTCTCTCTTGTCCCCCATCCATCAGAAATGGCAGCTATAAGCACATGGCCTCAGGAACATGCGCTTGCCCAGATGAGTTCGAGTCTTCTGTTTCCTTCTCCGAGCACAGGCCAGTGGTCAGTTATCTCGAGAAATGGATGTTTCCAATCTTAGAGGTAATTTCATGGGTTCAGAGTTCCTGAGTTTCAAAGGTGGGCATCTGCTGACCTGAGGGAAGAAAGTTTCTTTGAGAAGAAAGTCAACACCAGAATCATCCTGCAGCCAAAGAGCTAAAGAGAGCCATACCCCAACTGGTTAGGAGACTTGGACATTCCAAGTTGCTTAGATTTTAGGTGTACAGATTTGAGGTGAATGTGGATACAAAATATCTGTCCAGCCATCCCACAAAGTTGTCTTTACTTTCCTCGGCAGTATGAAGAATATAATAAGCTAGTGGAATATTTTCTATTTTATATATTTGTTTATGAACACAAGAGTCTTTTGTGTTTTAGTCATTTTTTCTGAACTGGAGGAAATAATCAGCTGCTCCCCTATACATAATGCCAATTTTCTGGAAAGGATGCTATTACTCACATTTTGAGGCAACCCTAGCCATGAACCATACCTAATCTTTGTCTTAGAAATGTTTCTAGAGTCAATCCAGAATAGGGATAATAAGCCAGAGAAAGAGAAAAAAAATACCTATGGCCCCTTTGGGATCAGGCACTCTAGGATGAATTCTGGTTCATGTGAGCCCAGAGCTGGAGCCTTTTGTGGGAAGAGGTCTCCCATGAGCCACAGGGTCACAAAAGGATTGTGGGAGACAGAGATGAGGAGGGAGTACATGTCAGGGCATAGCCACTGTTATGATGTGCAATCTTCCTTCCACATTCTGAATTGGATATTGGTCAGAGTTTCTTCCCTTTCTCTCTGACACTTTGATGTGGCATGAGAAATGTTTCCCTGAGAAGGGCTTGCCTAATTGCAGGTGTTGCTGAAATCAGAGTAGTAGATAAAGAGTCCTGACTGCTGTTAATTCAAAGGTTCCCTTGGAAAGTACTAAGTTGGGAACCCAGCCATTGATGGATTGACATACATCCACTTGGAGTTTTATTTTTGGACTGGATCTCTGATTTCATTGGTTTAGAGAACTCCCAATGACTTGTCCAGAGTCATAGAGCTAGGATGTACCAGAAGCTTAACTTGACCCCAGGTCTTCCTGACTCTGAGACTGGCTCTCCATCCATTATGTCATGGTGCCAACCATAGTTTTTAAACCTTGTCTTTTAAAATAACCATTTCTTGCAGTAAAGTTGCCCTAAACTGTGAGGTGAATATGTTTCCTAGTGAGTCACATGAAACAAGGAGGAGATAATGGAAAACAAAGCCTGAACTATTCCTAAACTATATTTGGAGATTTTCCTAGAGTAAACTTTAGGTGGGGGCAAAATTAATGAGCTGAATTTATGATGTTTATTAAATATTACATGCAACCTATTCTCTTATATGAATAAAGTCTAGACTGAGTTTTTTTCTGTTTATGTAAATTCCTTTTTAAAAATTATATTTTATTCTTTTCCAATTATATATGAAGACAATTTTAGGAGGCATCTATTATTTTATTTTTTCCCAATTACATGTAAAAACAATTTTTAATATTTGTTTTTAAAATTTTGAGTCGCAGATTCTCTCTTTCCTCCTCACCCCCTTCATTGAGAAGGCAAGCAATTTGATATAGGTTATGGATATTCAGTCACACAAAACACATTTCCGTAATAGTCATGTTGTAAAAGGAAACCGAGACCAAAACAAAACAAAACCGCCCACCCAAAACAACCCAAACCCAAGAAAAATAAAGAAAGTTAAAAAAGTGTGCTTCTATCTGTATTCAGACTCCATCAATTCTTTCTCTGAGTATGGATAGCATTTTTCATCATAAGTCCTTCAGAGTTGTCTTTGTCATTGTGTTGCTGAGAATAGCTAAATCATTCATAGTGGATCATGTTACAATATTGCTGTTACTGTATACAATGCTCTCTTGATTCTACTCATTTCACTTTGCATCAGTTCATCTAAGTCTTTCCAGGTTTTTCTGAGAGCATCCTGTTCATCATTTGTAAAGACAATTTTTGACATGTATTTTTTATAGAATTTTGAGTTCCAAATTTTCTCTGGCCCTCCATTCCTCCCTTTCCCAAAGTAGTATGTAATTTCATATAGGTTATATTTTTCTAGCCTTTAGAGTTTCTATTTTATCTTGGAGCCAATAGAGAACCCCTGAAGGTTTCTACCAGGTCCTCAGCATGGTCATACCTGTGCCTTAGGGAAGATTATTTTTGTAGCTCTGTAGAGGATGAGGAGACACTGGAAGCAGGAAGACCAATTAAGGTGCTGTAGCCATATTTCATTTAGAAAAGTTAAGATTTATAGATTGATCACCTTAGGGAATTTACATTATCATTAGCTGGAGCCATCAGTGACTGTTTCTGGACAAATACTTTTTTTTAAACCTTTTTTATTCAAAGATGAATTCCAAAGTGGAATTTAGTCTTCTAAAATGTCATGTCCCCCCAAAGATCTGCTTTGTTCACTAAATGTTTTTATCTTAAGGAGATTTTGATGAAGGACTTTGGGCCTTTTTCGGTGAAGTTATCTGTTTCAATATTTTATATCCCTCAAAAAGCGCTGTTCCAGGGCAGACTCTTTTAAACCTTCCCTTCATCAGAAGACAAAAGTGAAAATAGATTAGAATAATAGTACCACTGAATTATTTTCACTGTTCAAGGGGAGTGGGGATGGGGGAAGGGTGAATTCTGCCTAATGAGATTAAAAAAAAACAAACAAACAAACCTCTTCTTTTGAGAAAGTGAGAATTTTACCACTTTCTCATAAACATCAAGTTGTCACAGAAAGACAATAGACTCTGTAAAGTAGAGGCCAATGAGTTTGTCCTGGATTCCTGGCAAAATTCCAGAACATATTATCAAAGGGATTGTTAGTGAACCTCTCGAAAAGGAAGTAGTGATCACAAAGAGACAGAATGGCTTCATTAATAACAGGTTATGTCAGACTGACCTCATTTCCTTTTTTGTTGACAGGGTTATTGGACTGCTGCTGGGAAACCTGGAGAATGCTGAATTCACCTAGAATTTAGCAAAACCTTTGGCAGAGTCTGTCATACACAAGATGGAGAGTCGGGGGGTGGGGGGTGGGCCGGGGTGCTAGGTGACAACATAATCAGTGAATTCATTAAATGGCCATATCCAAAGAGTCATTAATGAGTCAAAGTTAACTTGGAAAGAAGAGTCTCCCTTGAGTGCCTCAGAAAACTGTGTTTGACCTTATGTTAGTCAACATTTTTTGCCCCATTGAATAAGTAAAAGTACAGATAACCGCAAATTCGTATATAAAAAACTGTGAGAGATAGCTAATACTTAGGTGGAAAGAGTAAGGATCCCAAAAGACTGATAACATTATTAGGCTGAATATAACAAGATGAAATTTAATTATATCTGACTTCAGAAAATCAACTTTCTAAGTACAAGATAGGTAGATAGCAAGGTTTGTTTTTTTTTCCTGAAAAAGATTTGGGGGTCTTAATGAATTGAGAGCCCAACATCAGTCAGAAGAGCCTAAAATAGTCAAAAAAGCTGATGCAGTCTTGGGCTGTATTCAGAAAGGCAGTGTTCAGAATGAGAGGCAACATGGCAAAATGGATAGAGACATCTAGCTAGACCTGGGTTCAAGTCCTGCCTTTGACACATACTGGTATGAGATACTAGGCAAGTCACCTAACTTCTCAGAGTCCCAGACAGTTCTCTGAGGAAATTACAGAAGAATTTCAAATTTGCATGAGGTCCCTTCAGTCTTGTCCTAAGGGAGAATTACGCATAAGCTCAGATGGACCATTTCCCTAAGAATCCACTTCACATTCAGAACAGCTCCTGTTTTAAGAAGCCTACATCTTTAACTTTTTCCTGTATTCCTTGTCCCTGTATGTGAAATCACTTCTCACATTTGCTGGTGTGAACAGGAGCCAGAGAATCAAGGATAGGAAACTGGTTATTTGGATAAGGAAATCAGTGTTTGAACTAGCCTGGTAGCGGATCTTGAACCCTGAAGCAGAAAGACAGAACAACAGAAAAGCCCTGAGTTGCAGAATGATCACTATTTTTTGCACACTGACCCTCTGGGTGGAAAATCCGAGGGCAGATATCCTGCTAACTAGGAATAACTGGGAGAAGGAACTGATTTCTTTAGTTCTTCCTGCCTTCTTGCGGAAAGGGGTGCTGGGCTTGCATTGAGGAAGATCAAATGTGCTGGGAGAAAATGCTTCACTGGGTACATTGGTATATTTAGGATTTTATGCACTTCTTTTTTTTTTTTTAATACACTTCTAATGATTAAAGAGCTGTGTATGGTTAATTATGCCTTTATAAAGGATCTCCAAGGAAATACATCAGGGATGCTTAAGTAGGACAGGGGTTGAACCATGATCTGGTTGGGTAAAGTCATACATAAACCAACTCTACATTATAAGAAGGAATCTGGGCCACCACTCCTGTGGGGCTGAGCCAAAAAGTTTGAGTCATAAACACGGTCATAGAGCCTGGAGCCCGGAAGCTGTTGTTACTCCTCAGCTCCCTCTGGTGTTGGTGATGCGCATAACAGATGAGAATGAGCATTTGATTGACGATCTAAAGGCTGGTTAGGTCTAAGTGTTGTTCTGCAACACTCTGTGGCCCTGAGGTAAGCAATTTGTTTAACTGAAAAGATTGATTGGCATTAATATTCCCACGAGACATTCGGTTTTGTCTGTATAGGTTCAAGTCCTTCAGTCAGTTTAAAAAATTCAGATGATATTGGAGAGGCAACATGGTACAGTGGAAAGAGAGAATGTATCTGGGGGCAAAGGACCCGTGTTCAAATTCTAGCTCTTCCACTTACTACTTATCTGATCTTGGACAAATCACTCAACCTTCTCAGGCTCAGTTTGTGCATCTGTGAAAGGTGGGGGTTGGATTGGATGGCCTTTGAGTTCTAAATCCATGATTCTGTAGTAGTAATACTTAAAGCTAATTATTATCATCAACCCCCTTTTACACAAAGAAAATAAGGACCAGAGAGGTGAGCGGCTTGTCCAGAGTCACACTCTTAGTAAATATTAAAATCAGAACTTGAGTTCAGGTCTTCTGACTCCAAGACTGATGCTGTTATGACTATATCGTGCTGCAGCTCAAAAAATGAACAAAGGAAGTAAGAAAAGAAGGAAGAAAGAAAGGAGGGAAGGAAGGAAGGAAGGACAGAAGGAAGAAAAGAGAGGGAAGAAACAAAAGAAGGAAGAAAGAAAAAGAGAAAGATTTTCATTTATTTCCTATATCATATAGTTATAGCCTTGGCATTTATTTTCCCTTATTTCAATGCAGAAGATCAAAGTGACTTCAACAATGAAACAAAACGGACTTTTTAGTTCAACAGTGATCTGCTTTTAGATTAGATTGGTACAGCAGGAAGAACACTGATTTCTGAGTCAAAGAACTAGGTTCAAATCTTACCTTTGCTGCTTACTCTTTGTTGGAACCTGAGCATTCAAACCCCCATTAGCATTATTAAGCACTTACCACGTGCCAGGCATTATGCTCTACAAAGAAAGGCAAAGACAGTCCCTGTCTTCAAACCCCTGTCTAACAGGGAGACCATATACAAATAACTAGGTACATAAAAGACATATACAGAGTAAGTGGAAAGTAATCTGAGAGGGAAGGCTCTAGCACCTAGCTGGGGTAGGTGAGTGGCAGGAAAGACCTGAAGAAGTTGGGATTTGAGCAGAGTCTTGAAGGAAGCCAGGGAGATGAAGAACTAAAGGTGACGAGGCAGAGTTTTTCATAGGGGACACCCAGTGAAAAGGCTTGAAGATAGGAGGTGGAATGTTATGTTTCAGACCTACAAGTGGGCAGTGTAGTTAGATCATAGAGTTAGTGTAATAGGAAGACTCTTTCTTGGGCACAGATGATGCCAACTTTCCCTTAGACTTTTAGTGATGAGGTGGAGTAGATATCCTTCCCTCCATCTCCCAGCTATGGTGGCTACATGCATATCATAGAGAAAGCATGTGTTTGTTTTGATAGAGCTCTGCTCAGATCCTCCATTAGGTAGGTTGCAGGGCGGTCGTCTCATTGTTTCCCAACTGGCTGAACTGTACTGGACTTCATCATCTTCTCACTCCCCTCACCCTCCATTACACCTTTCGGCCCCTTCTTAGATTCTTTTTAAGTGTTGTCTTGCCCCCATTAGATTGTGAGAGAAGGGCCTGTCTTTTGACTTTCTTTGTATCCCCAGGACTTAGCCCAGTGCCTGGCACATAGGAGGTGCTTAATGAATGTTTATCGACTCTGATTCAGACTATGTAAAGCTGAGACAGAACTTTAAGACCCTGGTTATTTCTTCTGTTTTGCAATTCTTTTCTTTAGCACAGGTGATTGAATTGCAATCCTTAGAGATGGACACTTCTACCCAAGGAAGCTACATTGTGAATTTGAGAGGTGGGGAATTTCTGAGTCAGGACTACTTTCACATTAAGATGTACTTCCCACAACTACACTGATTTTCAGAGGGCAGATGCAGCACTGTTGCCAAGAGAAACTATTTTTTTCTTTTTTTTTATTTCATATTAATTTATTTTTAGTTTTCAACATTCACTTCCATAAGCTTTTGAGTTTTAAATTTTCTCTCCCTCTTTCCCCACCTCCCTCCCCAAGATAGCATGCAATCTGACATAGGCTCTACATACACATTCCTGTTAAATATATTTTCACGTTAGTCATGTTATAAAGAAGAATTAGAACCAAAGGAGGTACCACAAGAAAGAAGAAACAAAACAAAACAGAAGGAAAAAAAAGAGCAAATATTATGCTTCCACAGGAGAAACTATTGAGAGTATTCTACAACTGAAGAGCTGAAGCCCAAGCCATACTCTGGTTTTCAAAGAGAATAGGACTTAAAAGTTGCATAGACAGCAGCTAAGAGGTAAAAATCAATCAGCCAATAAACATTTATTAAATGCTTACTATGTGCTAAATGCTGGAGGAACTGTGCTAAGCACTGAAATACTTTAAGTCATTCACTGAATATTCAGCAGTGCCACAAAGTATTCCACGTTTTAAGTATTTGTTAATGACACTTATGAGTGTTTTGTGTTTTAAATATTTCTTTTGGGGTGGTGGAAATAAATAACTGTTCTATGTCTGATATCTAATAGTTTGTACAGTGACTACTTTTCTAGAAGAAACTCTAGGCATAAACTATACCTATACTTAAGAGATTTTCCTTGGAACTCTGGGGAGAAGAAAAAATGAACCATGGAGTATAGGAAAAGCCTATTCCCCTCTCTTTTAGGGGTCAGGTTTCTCTTGTGAGAAGAGGAACCCTGTGGGCCATGGGTTATATTATTTGCATTATTTTTTCTTTTCATTTAAATCTGTCTTTTGGTCACATCTTCTTTATTGAATATAATTTTATTGCATTGTTGTGTGTAAAGAATTTGCTGAATATTTCTGCATTTATGAGTTCTTTATGTCTTAGCATATGATCAAGTTTTGTAAATGTGCCATAAAATGTTGAAAAATAGGCAAATTCCTTAAGGTTACCATTCAATAATTTCCAAAGATCTATCAAATTTAATTTTCTCTCATTCTATTTATAATGTTAATTTCTTTCCTGAATATCTTTGTTTTTTTAAAAAAAATGTTTTATTGGTACCTTTTGTTTTTATATCACTGTAATTTCCAGATATATCTGCCTCAATTGTACCATACTCCAAAGTTGTACTTTTCCTTGTAACAAAAAACAAAACCAAAAAAAAAAAAAAAAACTTTGATCTTTCTATTAAATTTGTCTAAGTCAGAAAAGACCATGTTGAAGTCCTCAAAAATTAGCCTTGAAATTCAGTTAGTTTTTCCTTTAAGTACTTAAATGCTATGTTGTTTGGTTTATATATCTATAAGCTTATGTGTATGCATCTATATATATATAGCTATATATATACATTATATATGTATATATATGTTTAATACTTCATAGTGTAGCTTTCCTGTTTGTCTCTCTTAACTACATTTATTTTTACTATTTCCTTGTCTGAAATCACAATTACCACTCCTTTTTTTTATTCATAGAGGCATAATAAATTCTACTTCTAATTCATTTTAATTTTGTATCAACATTCATTTTAAAGTATTTCTTGTATACAGAGAATGATCCTCTTTTGCTTTCCAATGTGCTCTGTGATCATCCTCCATTTTATGAGTAAGCTTATCCTGTTAATATTTATGATCATCACCAAGTAATTTTTACCTCCATTAAATTCTACTATAATATTTCTTTCTTTAAAAATTAGCCCTAGGAATTTTATATTTATTTATATAAATTTTATATTTATATTGCAGTTTATATTGCATAGAACTATCTGATTTTCCTCCCCTCCCCCTGCCCTTTTTCCCAACATAGATCCAAATCAATGGTTCTTGACTTTCTGACCATATTTTCAGGGTAGTCAGACCTCCATAGCTATAGTCCATTTTTCTTGAGGCAGTAGTTTCCCAAACTCCACCCTGCAACAGAGATGTCTTTCATTCCCTTCCTATTCCATCTAAGTACTTCCAGAATTTTTTTGTTGTATTAGGAAACTTTTTCTTTGCTTGCTCTTTTCCTTAATCTCTGATAGTTTTTTCCCCTTTGGGAATTTTTTCTTTTCTTGTATTTGGAGTTTTTTTCTTTACTTGGTGCATTTGTCACCATTTTGAGGTGAATTGGGGAGCTAGGTTTAGACACAAACTCTCACTTCGCCAAGAGATATTTTTTTAAAAATTAATTTATTTATTTTTAGTATTCAGCATTCACTTCCATAAGATTTTGAGTTCCAAATTTTCTCCCCATCTCCCCTCTCCCTTCACCCCAAGACAGTGTGGCTTCTGACTACCTCTTCCGCCAATCTGCCCTCACTTCTATCACACCCCCTCCTTCTCTTATCCCCTTCCCTTTCTGTTTTCCTATGGGACAGGATAAATTTCTATACCCCATTGCCTGTATATCTTATTTCCCAGTTGCATGTAAAAACAATTTTTAACATTTGTTTTTAAAACTTTTGAGTTCCAGATTCTCTCCCTTCCTCTTTCCCCACCCAACTTCATTGAGAAGGCAAGCAATTCTTTATAGGTTATACATGTGTAATCATGCAAAACACTTCCATAATAGTCATGTTGTGAAATACTAACTATAATTCCCTCTATCCTGTCCTGCTCTGCTGTTTATTCTGTTCTCTCCTTTGACCCTGTCTCTCCTCAAAAGTGTTTGCTTTTGATTACCCCCTCCCCCAATCTGCCCTCCCTTCTATCATTCTCCCCTCCCTTATCCTCTTTCCCCCTATATTCCTATAGGGTAAGATAGACTTCCATACCCAATTAAGTGTGTATATTATTCTCCCTTTAAGGCAAATCTGATGAGAGTAAGATTCATTCATTCCCTCTTACCTTCCCCCTCTTCCCCTCCACTGTAAAAGCTTTTTCTTGCCTCTTTTATGTGAGATAATTTACCCCATTCTATCTCTTCCTTTCTCCTCCTCCGAGTACAATTCTCTCTCACCTCTTAATTTTATTTTTTACATATCATCCCTTCATATTCAATTCATCCTGTGCCCTCTGTCTATGTATATATATATATTATATATATATGCATATATATATAATATATATATTCCCTCCAACTACCCTAATACTGAGAAAGGTCCAAGAGGTATTTTTCAGGGAGTTGTCTTTCTGGAAAGGAAAAAACTAACTGATAAACATCAAGAGATATATATTATTTACCTTATCATTAGAAAAGTAAAATTTCCAAGTCCAATTATTTTCTTTCATATTAATAGCTGGCATTTATATAATGCTCTAAAGTTTCCACATGTGAGGTATATATGTATATTGTCTAAATATATATAGGTATGACTTGCAGGTGGAATGGAGAGATAGGATCTGAGATCTGATCTGTCCATTACACCTCCAAGGGGACTTCCTTTCCTCCTTTGTGGAAAGCAGTAGAAGGGTTATACCTATACCACCAGCAGCCTAGATGTGGGGAGGGGTAAGCAGCATTCAGGATTACAGAAGCCGGGCAAGCTCTTCTTTGATCACCAAGAAGGATATTGGGCTAGAATTACATCTGTCTATCATTCCTCAAACATTTCTAGTCTAGGGATATGATTCTAAGAGGTTCAGCAGGAAAGCTACTTCACTGTCAAGGAGGAAGGTTAGCCCTTAACTTATATTACACAGCTTAACCCCTTCCACCAAGCATTGGTTACACAAATGATCATCACGTAAAGTGAAGAGCAATTAAACCCATATATCCAAGCAAAATATTAAACAGAAGTTGGGGAAGTTATACAGATTAGAAAAGACCAAAGAAACACAATGATAGAAAAGCTCTTCAGCTGAGAGTGAGATAAAATACTTCAGCTCAAACTAAGAGAGAAAGAAAATAATTTCTGTGGAAGTTTTATGTTCTGGATGTCATCATAATAGATACATATCTGTTGTTCTTGGGCTCCAGTCGGTCATTTAAGTTTGTACCTTATCTCTCTTGATAACTTCCCATTAGTTCCTCTCTTGAAGTGTTTCTAGAATGAATTGAGGTCTCTTACACAGGTACACAGCATCGTACTTGGTATTCTTTCAGCCAATCAGAAGTCACATCTTGCTTTGAAAATGCCACATACAGCATAGAGCTGTTGCTTCTTTACCTCATAGGGTGGAAATGACTATTCCATATTATCCCATTTGACATTGTTAGCAAATTCTTTTTAAATTCAAGCACAACTTTGATTAAAGTCGAGCCCTTTCCTTGCATACTTCTTGGGGGGAACAGCATTTTTAAATTCTTATTTTTTTATAAAATAATTTATTTATTTTTAGTTTTCAACACTCACTTCCATAAGGTTTTGAGTTTTAAATTTTCTCTCCCTCTCTCTCCTGCTTTCTTCCCAAGAAAGCACGTAATCTGATATAGGGTGTATTTATACATTAATTTTAAGTATATTTTTGCATTAGTTGTGATGTATAGAAGAATTAGAACTAATGGGAGGAACCATGAGAAAGAAGAAATAAAACAAAACAACAAAAGAAAAGGAGCAAATAGTATGCTTCCATTTGCATTCAGATTCCATGGTTTTTTTTCTGAACAGGGATAGCATTTTCCATCATGAGTCTTTTGGAGTTGTCTTAGATCCTTGCTTTGCTGAGAAGAGCTAAGTCTACCAAAATTGGTCATAGCACAATGTTGTTGTTACTGTGTACAATGTTCTCCTGGTTCTGCTCATTTCACTCAGCATCAGTTCATGTAAGTCTTTCCAGGTTTTTCTGAAGTCTTCCTGCTCATCATTTCTTACAACACAATAGTATCCATTACATTCATATACCACAACTTTTTCAGCCATTCCCCAATTGATGGGTACCCTCTCAATTTCCAATTCTTTGCCACCACAAAAAGAGCTGCTATAAATGTTTTTATATATGTGGGTCCTTTTCCCATTTTTATGATCTCTTTGAGATACAGACCTAGTAATGGTATAGCTGGGTCAAAGGGTATGCACAATTTTATAGCCCTTTGGATATAGTTCCAAATTGCTCTCCAGAATTGGCTGGATCACTTCACTACTCCACCAACAATGCATTAGTGTTCCAATTTTCCCACATCTTCTCCAACATTTATCATTTTCCTGTTTATACTTCTGCTAGATTAAAAGAAACATAAGGTTAGATACTCTCAATTTCTTAATATGGATGTGAAATGTAGCCACTACTTTCTTTTACTTACTTGTCAGATTCAGAAGGTACAAACTACTTCCCTGCCCCTCATGTCTGGGTGGAAGATATTAATGCTGTTGGTGGTTCTAAGGGATAGTGCAGGGTATGAGCAATGGGAAAAAGTAGGGTCTCTGGAGTCAGAGGATTTGGGTTGAAATTCCATCTCTGATGCTTACTACCCATGTGACCTTGGACAAGTCATTTAATTTCCCTGAGCATTTGTAAAATGAGGGGGGTTGGATTAAATGGACTCTTAGGTCCCTTCCATCTCTAGGTCTATGATACTAAGTGCTAAGTGAGGAGACCAAGATATTGGGAGAAAATCCAGAATTTTGGTCTTTTTGTTCTTAAATATTTTAGCTATACTGAAATGGCGTTAAAGAAAAATCATTAAGGGTCTATATAACCAGAAAAAGAGGTGGGCTGGTCCCATAGCAAAAATGAGCAAGAACAGATGGACAGAGTGTATGCACATGAAGTCTTAACAATCCTAGAGGAAGGCTTCCAAATTGAAAGACCTACGGAAGATTTATGCAAAGATATGGACAAAAATCATAGAGGATGAGAAGACATGGGCTGGATGGATTGCACCAGTGGAGGGGGTGCCCACACCGATAAAATTGTGGATCCTTCAAAGTACAGAAATATCAGAGGAAATATTCTAGTACACTCAGCCTTAAGTCAGCCAACTACACAGCTTACAGTTTATTATTCATCCAAGGAAAGACATAAATATGGAAATATCCCTCTAAAGGGAGAAAAGTAAGCACAAAAGCTGTGATGATTGGAATTTTCAGGCACTTTGGGGGTATTATGTCGGTCTAGATTGCTATTCTCCTCATTAAAAATAATAGACCACTAAAACAATATATTCTTTAAAAATTCTCAAATTTGAAAGAAAAACTCATTTTAGAATGCATGATAATTAAAATATTTTCTATATATAGGGAGTTATTTCATCTCGCTTTGTTAAACAGCTCAATGAAGTTTTCTTGTGCTTATTTTATGAAGATTGGCCTCCTTAAGCTCAGCCATTTTAGATGTTTCAGCATTCAGTGCAGCAAGGAAAATTTACCGCTTTAAATCTGGCTCACTACTAGATAGAGGCCAACATGTTAGATTTAGTACAACTGTAGAATTAATGTTTAAAACCCCCATGCTGCACAGTTCTCCCATATGCTGCATAAAAATGCTTCATAGTTTCTCACTCAAAAGCTGCTATATTAGGGTGCTGGTGGATTTTATGCCTTCAACTTGGTTAATGTTTTCATTTATATACAACACAGTTTTACACTGCATCAGTCAAACAATCTATTGCAAAATAATTTACAGCAAAATCATCATAAATTTATACAAAGTATTGATTTAGCATTAATTTTGAAACTGTGAAAGTCAATGAACCATAAATCTGCAAGTAAATTGGCGAAGCAAAAGACATAAATGACACCAAAAATTAGCCACTAGAGAGTTGCATGTGTTGCCTGCACTCTTTTAAAGATAGCTACGTGAGAGAAATATATTGGAGGAAACTCTGTAAATTGTAAAATTAGTAACATAAAATAATATAATACCCAGACTATCTCAATAAAATAGTGAAGAAAACCACCCAAGAATCTGGTTCATCATCTCAATGCACTGTAAGTGAAGGGATTGCCTCATTCTTCTGCAACTAAAGGGTTTCCTTGGAGAGTGATGGACAAAATCTGAGATATTGTGTGAGCTGGTTGTTCCCAACCTGCGGGTTGTGGACCCAGGGGGTTGTTATAAGGGGTTCCTATTTAGCCACATATTTTATTAAAGGATGGCTATTAATAACACAACTGTTATTGGGGAGTCCTCATACTTGGAGAAGAAGCATGGCAAAGTGGATAGAGTGGTGGATCGGAATCTGAAGGTCTTAGATTTAAGTCCTGTTGCCCGGTTATCCAGGCTTGTCAACTTGGTGTCAGGCTAAACTCCTCACTCACACCACGTATCCAGTCTTTCACCAACTCTTGTCATTTCTACCTTCACAACATCTCTTGAATATGTCCCTTTTTCTCCCTTCACACAGTCACAATCTAGGTTCAAGCTCTCATTATGTCTTGCCTTGATTTTTATAATACACTTTAAATTAGTCCCCCTTGATTTTACACATACACACACATAATACATACATGCACACATACATACATATAGATGTATGTATGTGTGGGTGTATATATATATATATATATATATACTCATACACACATGCATACACACATATTTGTGTCTATTGGTAGCCATCTCTGGGGTGAGGGGCTTGAGGGAGGAAAGAAAAAAAAAGAAATTTGCATAAGTTTATTTTATATTTAGAAGGAATAGAAAGTTGTACATAGATTTGCAGTTTCATGTGCAATCATCTTTTTTTATTATGCTATGTTATGGGAATGTTTGTTTTATTTCATAAATTAAAAATAAAATAAACAAAATTGAACGAGTCTCCCTGTCTCACATCTCTCTCTACTATAATCCAGCCTTTACTCAGCTGCCAAGGTGATTTTTCTAAGTGCAGATGTGATTACATCAACCCTTTTCCCTTCAAGGAGCTCCAGTCATTCCTTATTGCTTCTGGAATCAAATATAAAATCCTCTGTTTAGCGTTAAACTCTATTCAGAACCTGGACTCTTCCCTTGGTTGTTCAGTTGTTTATCAGTTGTGTCCAACTCTTTGTGACTCCATTTGGCGGTGGGAGTTTCTTGGAAAAGATACTAGAGTACTCCACCATTTCCTTCTTCAGCTCATTTTACAGCTGAGGAAACTGAGGCATACAGGGTTAACTGACTTGCCCAGGGTCACAGAGTTAGTAAATGTTGGAGGCCAGATTTGAACTCCGGAGGATGAGGGCACTCTATCCACCATGCTATCTAGCTGTCTGGACTCTTCTTACCTTTCCAGTATTCTTATTCTAACTACCCTCCACACACTCTATGATGCAGTTTCATTGGCCTCCTCAAACCCAACACTCACGTACTGTGTCCATGCTTTTTTTTGCTGGTTGTTCCCCAACCCTGGAAGTCTCGGCTCCTCACTCATCTTGGTTTCCTTAGCTTCGATACTCAGCTCAAATACCAATTTCTGCATCAAGAACCTTTTCCTGGTCGCTCTAGCTGCTAGTGCCATTTTCTCTCAGATTGCCTTCTACCTATAATCTATATATATATCCATCTTAATAGATATGTGTGTGTATGTATATATACACACATACATTAGTATATATCAGCATATGTTAGTCCTGGTGCTAATATATATTAGTATATTCATTATGCATACATATATACCAATATATTTATATAAATTAAATAAAATATACATATATATAAACATATATGTCTATATCTATATCCATGCCTAGTTATTTACATGTTGTTTCTTCCATTAGAAAATAAGCTCCTAAGGGCAGGCATTATCTTTTCCTTTCTTCATATCTCAGGTGCTTAGCATAGTGCCTAGCACATAGTAAGAGCTTAATAAATAATTGTTTACTTGATTGCTAATTGACTCTTAGTAGTTGTGTGAGACAATGGACAAATCACTTCACCACTTTTAGTCTCAGTTTCCTCATCCATAAAATGTGGTTAATAATAACTTTAATATTTACCTCACAGGGATGTTGTGACACTCAAGTGAGATAATATAATAAAAGTGCTTTGCAAACTTAAAGCACTATGTATATGCCAATTATTTTAAAAAATTATTATTGTACTTGAAAAGGTAGAAAACCACTGATTTGTGCTAATCCTTTAAATGTTATATTTGCCAATTTATACATGTGAATGTCTATTTTGTCACATAATATATATAGTTTTGTTGACTGTAGCTGTGACATTTGTTTAAAGGTTGTGTGACACTTTTTGTGTATTCTGCAATACTTGATATATTGCTTGTGTACTTTGCAGTGTAAATAGTTCAAATTGTACTGTATTTTTTTCTCAATCTTATTGAAAGGCAGAGTGACACTATATTAATTATCCAGCAAGGGAATATAGTAACTAATTTGTCCGTTAGGTGGCACTCTACTCAAACCACTAGCCCAGTGCTAGTCAGTCTCTGAGGAGTAGTGCAAGGATAACCTCTCACACCACTGCACTCTACAGCTCTGAGTGGATGGACAGTTAAAAACCCATGCTGACTCAGTTCTGAACTTAAACTAGGGAATAATATGAAATATTTCTCCTAAATATTAAAAAATTGGAAACCTGTGGCTCCACTCCTGCCCCACACCTGAAACCTCTCCTTTTTGCTGAACAGCTCCCCCTTCCTTTCCTAGCCCATATTCAGAGGACATAGGCAATCAACATAGGCAGCCACATACTTTATTAGATATAGTGAAAATGAAAGAAGAATAGCTGTGTTTCTATGCAGAAGCATCTACCCAGCTATCTCTCAAACTCTTCCAAATTACTTCATTCTTCAGCTGCTGTGGGGGATTTCCAAACTGCACTGTCCTATGGATCACAGAAAGGGAATGAGGGAGAAGGGAAATGTATCCAAGACCTCAGATGAAGGACTCAGAAATATACAAAAGGGAAATATTTCCTCCTCCATCTTGCCAACCAATGGGACTTTTGGTCACTGTCAGTGCCTGCCACTCCTGGCCCACCTCCATTACACTACAGTTTCATGGTCTGGATTTCTAGCTGCAGTGGATTTGCAGGTGCTTAAGTCTGTGTGCTTGACAATTCCTTCAGTTGTTCTCACCACTAACAGACACTCTCAGGCCACCAATAGTAGTAACAATTAATAGCTTCCAGGCTTAGAAGTTAATGTAATTGTGTTGGTTCACCCTTCCGAGAGTCTTGGTCTTCCAAGGACAAAGCAAAGTGGTGCTCTAGACTTATATGCCTGCATATAGTTTTTTGGTTTGGTTTTTTTTTTTTGGTAATTGGGGTTAAGTGACTTGCCCAGGGTCACACAGCTATGAGTGTCAAGTGTTTGGTCGGAGGCTGGATTTGAACTCAGGTCCTCCTGACTTTGGGGTCGGTGCTTTATCCACTGCGCCATCTAGCTGCCCCCTGCATATAGTTTTTAATCCTGTTCTGTTCCCTCAACAGGCTTTTTGCCAGAATCGTGAGGAGGTAAAAATGGTGATGGTCTGAAGTCAAACTCCTGGTGGAGAGTGAGGCAAGAATGATAAACTGCGTTACCACTCTCCTTCTTTCTGAATCATCATCATTATTGTCATCATCACCCCAGGTTCAGGGGAAAATAATAATTCAAAAGAAAAAAGAGCATGGGTAGGGGCACAGAGGTTAAGGAAGAACGTGAGCAAAGGTTATATTCTCCATTCGTTATAGCCTTTTTTTTTTGGAGTGGCTGTGTGGTAGAATTAAAAGACTTCATGTCAACAGACCTGGGTTCAAATCCTAGTTCTGACTCATACAAGCTCTGTGACCTCATGAAAGTCATTTCACCTCTTTGAGACTCAGTTTCTTCATCTGTAAGATGAGAATAATAATATTTACACTGCAAGAGGGTTGTTGTCAGGAGAGCGCTTTGGAAACCTTAAAATAGTATAGAAATGTGAGTTGTTATTTGTCTGGGTGGCTTGATTCAGTTGAATAAAGAACAGTAATAATTAAAATGAAGCCCTGGTTATTTGTTCAGTCCTCATAAGGGCTAGGGGGAAAAATTTTTTTCTACAACTGTGCAGCACAACCCACATAGCTAATCCAATTCAATCCAACAAAGTATTTATTAAATACCTACCACTGCCTAACCAAGGCAACCAAGACAGTAATTGGATTAGTGGAAAAAACAAAATAAAACAAAAAAATCATCATCTCTACTACAGGAAAAACTCAAGTAAAATAGCATCATTTAGACATTTCTAAATGATGAATGCCTTTGCACAGGCTATCCCCATGTCTAGAATGTTCTCTCACCTCACCTATGGCTCTTTGGAATCCCTAGCTTCATTCAAGACTCAGCTCAAGAAGGGGCAGCTAGGTGGCGTAATGGATAGAGCACCGGCCCTGAAGTCAGGAGGACCTGAGTTCAAATCCGGGCCCTCAGACCAAACACTCGATACTTACTAGCTGTGTGACCCTGGGCAAGTCACTTAACCCCAATTGCCAGCTCAAGTGCAACCTCCCACTCAGGCTGGTCTGGTACTTTAAGTTCCGAATTGTAAGGACATGGAATACTTGTAGACATGTCCAGAACTGACTTGTAGACAGTTAACAAAAGGAAGTTTACTTAGCCAAAGCAGGGAAAGGCTACTCAGCAAGGACACAGCATAGATTCAGTTAAGTGCACTTTCCCTGCCTCTGTGTTAGCAGTGCTGGTGTACCAGTCAGTAGCCTGAGGGAGGAGGAGCTATTCCTTCCTCTTTCTGGGCTGGCTATTACACTTAGTCCACTAGGAAGCTAAATCAATGGTCTGAGCCTAAGTTAAGTCCTTTGAGGATGTAAGTCTAAAGAAGTTTCAATACCTTTTAAGGAAAAACAAGTCTGACCTATATGAAGGGGGTGTGCTGGAGCCAGCTTCTTAGCCAGAGTCAAGCGTTAAATTTTCAGCGTGAGCATTGACATTTAAGAAATTAGCAAAGCAAAAAATCAGGGCTTGACTTATTGTTTTGTTGATTATCTATCCTTAAGAAAGAAATGGAGAAAATATCAGTAAGGTAGATTAAACTTAATAGTACGTGTTTTTCCTCCTGAAGAGCCAATATTAAACATTTACTAATACACTCCTGACTGTACGGTAGTATTGCTTCTACTATATCCAACCTCCCAGTTCTTAATACCCCCCATCCGATACCCAAAATTACTTCATAGATATTTTAATCTAGTTATTTGCTTACAAATTGCTCTCCCTTGGTAGAGTGTTAGCTTTCTGAGGGCAGGAACTGCTTCTTTATTTTATTTTTTTGTCCTTGATTGTTTAATTAAATTGAATTGGATTCTGTAGGTGTTAGCATATCAAAAAATGTTTGAACTTTGACAAATGAGAAATTGTATTTAATGATTGCATTTTATTGTATTTCACCTGCGTATACATCTATTTTTTTCCTCCTCCAGTTCATCTGTCCATCTGTTTTAGACATGCCCAGATGGGACATACCAGGACATCATTTGTTCATAATCAAGGATGCAAAAGGCTCTTAAAATCCCATGAAACCTGACAATAACCACAGGAGGTCTAAAAGAAAGAGGCCTTTGTTCTCCTCCCTTGCACTTCTCTGTTGTTTCAGAAACAGGCTCGAAACTATTAAACCCACTACTTTGGACACTTACTGCTTTAAGGGTATTACCTGAGACAGCAAGTGAATCCATCTTCAACCTTGTGGCTGCCACCTGAGAGCATAGGAGCAATAAAGATAAACATATTTACACAGCACTTTGCAGTTATCAAAACTCTTTATCTTGTCTGATTCTTACAACAGCCCTGGGAAGTTATTGTTATCATTATTTTATAGATGAAGAAACAGAAATGTGGAATAAATGACTTGCCCAAGGTTACAAAACTAGTCAGTTGTGGACTCAGGACTCACACCCATATCTCCTGACTCTAAGATCAGTGCTTTCTTTACCCCGCTAGGTGCACAGACGTGGGTGCTGGTTGACTCCTCTCCTTCAGTTGCCGCCAGCAAGGACTGACTGGGAAGTGGAGACAGAGTGACACAGTGTTCCTTGTAGATTCTCCAGGGTTGGCAATGGAGATAGCTAAGAGGCCAGGTCGGAAACAGACTATCTCTAGGGAAGTGAAAGAGGGATGGACAGGTTTCAGAGGAGGCTGAAGGAAATAAAAACAGCCAGAGAAAGTGAAATGTGACCCAGAAACAAATATTTTGATACTTCCGCGGATCTGAGATCTCTTTGATATGAATATTCCTTCCTTTCACTAAATCAAATCAAAACACATCCAGGCCCTCTCATTCTATATGATTATCATTCATCTCTCTTTTTATTTATCTATTTACTTGTTCCTCTGTTTATTTTTATCTATTATCTAGTTATTGATTTATTTATCTGTCCTCAATTTCTATCTACTTATTATCTACCTGTCTACTTACTTATTTTATTTATCTACCCATTCATTTTTCATTCATTCATTTATATATCTATGTATTGTCAAATCTGTGATTTCATTTGAATAAGGAATTTCTGGAATAGAAATGTCCTCTACCAATGCAGACTGGCAGGCACTTGTTGAGCAATTTGTAGCCTTAGGAAGTTGCCTGGGGCCCTAAGAGGTTGTGTGAATTGCCCAGAGGCTCACAGCCAGTATGTGCAAGAAGGTTTTGAATCCCTGTCTGCCAAAATCCCCACTGTTGCCCTAGCTACCTCTTGTGTCTGTATCCCTCTAAAGGTCTACCATTAGTTCTCAACATTGTACCATTAGTGCTTGAGTGGTAAATAGGTACCAGTGGAGCATGGAGCTGTCCATTGGTTTTTACTTGCTCTTATCATATGAGTAGTCCACATTCTTTTCTGGTCATGTATTTCTTTCTGTTGGTGTTCTTTATACTGTCTTTCTTTTGAGTTCTTGGCTGGCAATAGTATCACAGCCTACTCACTCCCAGCATGCATCTTTCTGTTGTCCATACCTACCTAGCATGAGGTGATAGTTTCAATCTAGAAGACACAGGAAGTGAAACTAACAGCTCTCATGGAAGATGGTGCAATAAACCAGAAATACTAACACACACATACATACACAAACTACTAGCTTACTGATTCTTTGTGTTTGGGGATGGAAAAAAATCATATGCACTGAATACAAGGTACTGAATTTATTTTTGCTACATCCTTCCTTCCAGATTATGAATGGAGTAATCTGCACATTTTGTGATCTTTCAGTGGTGTCCCACAAATGAATTTATAATTTGTCTAAATTTTGGAAACACCTGTTGTCCATTTGCCAAAAACTTTTTTGATTTTCCAAAGTGTTAAAACTAGAAAAGACCTTAGATCATCTCTTTCAATTCCTTCATTTTAAAGAGGAGAAAAATGTAGGCCCAGAGAAATGACTCTCCTAAGGTTACTAGTAGCAAAGTCTGGACTCAAACCCCAGATTTCTAGAAATCAAATATAAAATTTTAAAATCAACACTTTTTTGGTATAATTGGTCTGTTTATACATCTAATTAAAAATCTGTGAATACAATTCCTCTGTCCTTTCTCTTCTTTAATCTTTGCCACTTTAGTTATTATAGCAATGAGCCATTCAGAGGGTGCTCATTAGCCTGAAACAGTCTTGCAAATAACTTGTTGCCCACATGACCTGGAGCTTGTAATAATCCAAATCAGGTGTGTAGCATCTTACTTCTTTACTGAATCAGCCTCTTCCAGGGGAAAGGCCAATTGTAAAAGAAGATTTGTAGGTCAATGAATGTTTCAGTCATGCATACAAAGTCATTTTAAAATATATTAGAATTGCAACATGCTGGTACAATTTACAGTAGTAAATCTGCCAGTGAGTGTTGGGAATAGGGTTTGTTCCAAGAAATATGGATTTCCTCATTAACTTTTCATTTCCTGACTTTTTTTTTTTAAAAACAAGTTGAAAAACGATAAAACTGAGGGAAACAATGGAAAACCAGTTCAATATTAACACCATACATATATTCTATAACTGTTTAGACTCGCTTGCATCATCTATGACAGGAAGCTCAGATGCTTTTGAAGATGTTTATCAGGCTTTTTCATCAAGAGAAACATTCTATAAGTTTCTAGAGTCATAGTTCAGGTGATGAGGTTCTCATTCCACTTGCAAATCAACTATATGATTTTTGTTTTATTTTTTTTTCATTTTTATTTTATTTTTTTTAGGCAATTGAGTTAAGCGACTTGCCCAGGGTCACACAGCTAGTAAGTGTCAAGTGTTTGCTCTGAGACCGCATTTGAACTCAAGTCCTCCTGACTCCAGGGCTGGTGCTCTATCCACTGTGCCACCTAGCTATCCCATTTTTGTTTTATTTTTTAAAAAAAGTTTCATCGATGTCTTTTGTTTTGACATCGTAGTCGTTTCTAAATATATCCCTCCCCCCTTCTAGGGGAGTTTTCTCTTATGACAAAGAAAAAACAAAATAGTTAAGCAGAACCAATCGGTACATCGATCTTGTCCTGATGGCACAGACAGCATTCCATCTCATGAGCCTCCAGTTTTCCAATGAAAGAAGGGTGGTACATTTCCTCATAGCCTCTCTGGGCCAAGGACAGTCACTATAACTACATAGTATTCTGTTTTGTTTTATTGTTCTTTTCATTTACAGTACATTGTTGTAGATATTGTGCATGATGTTTTGCTGGTTTTACTCACTTCATTTGCCATTAGTTCACTTAAGTGTTCCAACGTTTCTCTGAATTTCTCATATATATAATTTTCATGACACAGCAATATTCCATTACATTCATATACCACAGTTTGTTTAGCCCCTTTTCCAAATGATGAGTGTCTACTTAATTTTCATCCTTTGCTACCTCAGAACGTGCTTTTGTGAATATCTTGGTATGAATGGGACCTTTCCTTATATCCTGCACTACCTTGGGTTATTTATCTAGGTCAAAGGGTATGGACATTTTAGTCACCTTTTAAGCACAATTCCAAATTGTTCTTCAGAATGATTAGATCAGTTCACAGCTTTACCACCAATGCATTTTTCTCCCAACACTGATTATTTCTCTTATGTAATCCAATTTTGACTGTGTAAAGTATCAGAGTTGTCTTAATTTTCTCTTATTATTAGTGATTTAGAGCATTTTGTATGGTTGCTAATAGTTCCCATTTCTACTTTTGAAGATTGTTCATATCCTTTGACCACTTATAAATTGAGGAGTGATTCTTGGCTTTATAAATTTATGTTAATGTCCTAAATGTCTTGGAAATCAGGCCTTTTCTTTTTCTTATTTATAATATAAATAAATCAACAAATCAATCAGACTTTGCATCTTTGGATGCAAAAGTTTTTTTCTGATCAATAGCTTTCACTTTTCATTCTAGAAGACTTAATTTTGATCATATACATCATAGACTGTCTTCTGGGCTACCTGGAAAAGCCTCCCACACCTATTCTACATAACCAAGCCTTAATCACTTTTGAAGTCCAGCTCATATTCCATCTTTTCCAAGAAGTTTTAAGTATTTTAGCCATTATTAATTTTTCCTTTCTCTGAACTCCTAGAGTACTTACAGATCAAAGTTAGCAGTTAATTGAATGCTTCTTTGTATTCTTTACTATGGCTTCATGGTCTCATCTATCTAGACTGTAAATTCTTTGGGAATAGGAATCATATAGAATACTTTTCTGTATCATCCATAGTGGGGATAGTTTTGTGTATGTGTTTTTATCCCTAGTATGTGTAAGAGTGCCTGACACACAACAGACATTTCATAAATACTTGTTTGTCCATTTTGTGATCTTCTTGATCTCTTCTATCCGTTGTTTGGTTAGATCCCCATGTATGCCTGTGTCTTTTGTTTGCATTCTCTGTGTTAATTACTGTTTCATTACAGTATGGTTTCTGGTGGATGAATTTAAAATTTCCACCTTTTAACATTTATTTATCATTTTGCTATGCCCTAGCACATGGTTTATTTTTGTAAAGTACCATGTAAATGCTGTGATATACGTGTGTATATTCTTTTTTTTTTTTTAATTTGGTGAAGTAATCAGGGTTAAGTGACTTGTCCAGGGTCACACAGCTAGTGAGTGCTATGTGTCCAAGGCCATATTTGAACTCAGGTCCTCCTGACTCCAAGATTAGTGCTTTATCTACTGCGCCACCTAGATGCCCCCCAACTAACTTTTTAAAAATGAATTTAGATGTTACATCGTTTGGTATATATAGGTTAAATAATGATATTGTTTCATTGATTGTAGTAGCTTTAGGCATGATGTAATTTCTCTTTTTAGCTCTTGACACTGTGAATTTTTATTTCTGTTTTTTTTCTGATGTCATGATTGTCCTAAATTTTTTGAAATTGGATACATTCATTCCAGCCTATCATTTTCATCCTGAATGTGTATTTTTTAGATGTGTTTTTAGTATGCAGAAAGTCATTGGATTTTTTTTCTTATCCATTCTCTTTAATTTTTTTTGGATTTAAAAAACCCATTCACATTTAAGGTCATGACTGTTGAGTTTGTATTTTTCTCTATTTCTTTCATATTGATCTTTATACTCTTCCTCTTTTAAGTCAGCTCTTTGCTCCTATTATTAGTTTTGTTTATACTTATTTGATCCTAATTTATGCTCATAGACTCTCTCCACTTCTCCTGCTTGCCTACCCTATCCCAAGTTTCCTAGATTTATTTAAATTGTTCATTTCTTTTTCCTTCTGTCTTTACCTATTTTAACCTGTCTTTGACCCCTTCCTTTTCCTCCACCCAGATTAGCAGGTGGCTCAAAATCCTCTCTTCCTACCCTCATCCAACTTCTTAACTTAAGTAATAGTTTTTTTGGTGGCATCTTTTCCTAAGAAGTTTTCATTTCCTTTGTCCTCTTCTTTATCTCCATTTGTTTCTACTCTATTCTGAGTTCTATTCAGCTGTTCATGGGCTATAGTCTTGCATATTCCTTCTTTATTCTTTCTATGTCCCTTATGGCAGAACATTGGATTATCGTATTTGAATTTTTTTCTATTCCATTTCTGTTTGTGAATTTGTATTTATTCCCTCATCCTTCTTTCCCTTGCTTATTTATTTTATGTTTTGTTTTGTTCTTAGTGGAAGCTTTTTCTGTTATATCTCATTTCTAGAGATATGAATTCATTAAATAAATGGTAAAGCATTCTGGAAATCATTTTTTATCCCGAGTCATGAGACCCACTCCTGCCCTCTAAAGCCGGTATATACTAACTCTGGATCTGTGTACTCACCACATGGGGTACTGACTGTTCCTGGACGCCCATACACCTCTTCTCTTTGATTATGCAGTTCAAGGGAGAAGGTGGTTTCCTATTATGCCCATCCCCCTCCATTAAACCCATCATAAGGCCCCTGTCTCTCATCACAGATTACCACCACCCCACCCTAGGCCCAGCCTAGGAATGGTCTTCAATGGCAGCCTCTCATTTCCTCTTCTAGGCTAAGGTATACCTTTTATTCTACCTCCATCCCAGTTATGTGTTAGGACCTTTTTTTTTTTTTTAATATTACTTGTTTTTTCTTCCAGCACCCATGGAAGAGCTGGGAGTAGGAAGATGAATGGACATTTTAAATATGAACCTCACTGTGGGTTTATCTGCTTGGAAGCTAGACTTATGCTCAGACTTTCTCTTTTAGATTCATTCTTGCTTTCCTAACAGCTTGTCTTACATTCCACTTCGCCCATTAGCTTTTCCCTCTTCCACTTCTGGGCTGCACCTGTTTTCTCCTGCACAGATCCCTGTAACTGAATATCTTCAGCCTTTTTGAGTTGAGGAATGCCCTTGTCCAGACTCAACGCCCATGGAAGAAGATTGGCCTCAGGTTGGGATGTGCAGGAGCTACTTGTACTGGCTGGAGAGCTGATTATTAAATTTTTATTATGAGCATTTGCACCTCAGAAATTGACAAAGGCCACAAATCAGGGCTTGATTTATTGTTTTGTTGATTGTCTAGACTTAAGAAAATAACTGAAAACATTAGTAATACAGATTAAATTTGAAAGTCTATTATGCATACATTTCCCCCACCCCCACTCCAGAGAACCAGTTGTTAAGTATTTACTGCTGCATTCTATTTCTACTCTTCTTTCTCTTGGGCAAGAAAGCCCCTTCCCTCCAACCAGCTCTCTGCTGCTTCATCTTCTACCTCCTTCTCCAACAGTTGTACTCCCTTTTTTATGAGGCTGGGTAGAATCAAAGTTTTTTGCCTCTTCTGTGGGAGTGGAAGGTTTCAGATTGAGTCAACAGAGCCCTGAAATGTGAGCCTATGAGTATGCTCATGCTGGCTGCACCCATGGGGGACCTGGGGGAGGAGGATGAATGGACACTTTAAGTACTTCAGTTGTCCAATGTAATTCCAAAACCTGGTGCAATGTTTCTGTCTTCCTTCTGTCTTATCTTGTTGGTATGGTTTTTAAAATAGTATTTTTTTCTAATTATATATATAATACATATATATAAAGCAATTTGATATAGGTTATATATGTGCAGTCATGTAAAACATTTCCATATTAGTCATGTTGTGAAAGAAGAAACAGACCAAAAGGAAAAAAAATGTGATAAAAATAAAGAATGTGAAAATAGTATGCTTTCATCTGCATTCAGAGGCCATCAGTTCTATCTCTGTATGTGGATAACATTTTTCCTCATATGTCCTTCGGAACTGTATTGAATCATTGTATTGCTGGGAATATGGTTTTAATTACTATAGATTTGACACAGAATTCCCTCTTTGTAGTTTGTTAGTTTGGGAAATTATCTAAAAAACAACTATTCTGCCATCTTGATGATCATGTGACCCTACTCAACCACGTTATCTTTTAGGTAGACTCCATTATATATCTGATAACGTAAATAAGAAAAGTTCTAATACTCTTTAGTATCTTTTAATAGATTCATAACTTATCAGAAGCAGCATGGCATAGAAGGTAAAGAAACAACCTTACAGTCAGGAAGACCAGGGGTCAAATTCTGCTTCAGACACATAGTGGCTGTGTGATTCTAGGCAAGTCATTGAACCTTTTAACACCCCATATTGTGCTCTAAGTTTTTAAATGACAGCTCAGGTATCAACAGTAGAAGGAATTTCCCCTCTCCCTGGGAGTTCCCCATACCAAAGAAATCACAGTTCAGATGAAAGGAAGAAGTAAAGAAAGAGAAACAGAAAGAAAGGAAGGGAGATAAAAAGAAAGAGACAGAGACAGAGAGAGACAGAGAAAGGAAGAAAGAGGAAAGAAAGAAAGAAAGAAAGAAAGAAAGAAAGAAAGAAAGAAAGAAAGAGCTTAAATAATAATTCTTTACTCTGGCATTCTTTGCCCCTAGGCAGAACTATAATGAAGTCATCCTAGATAGTGAGTGATCCATCCTATTTTGAAATACACCAAGTAAGAGCTTATAAGCTGGATTGGCAGGAAGGAGAGAGGAGTTAAAAAGTTATTGCAATTATCTAAGAAAGAGGTGACAAAGAACTGAACTATTGTGGTGTCAGTGACAGAAAAAGAGGCAGAATTGAAAGAGTGTAGACAGTGAAGATCGAGAGAGAGAGAGAGAGAGAGAGGAACTACAGAAAGGGAGAAATCTTCTCCCGAATTTCTGGTAACCCATTATTTTGCCAATATTTAATTGCTATTGATATCTGCTTTGGTATTTGGGAAATGAATCCAAATAGAAATTTAGTGAGAAGATAGCTTCCTCCGCTTTCAATAAAAGCTTTAGACTCTGGAACAATGCTAAATTTTACAGTCTGATAAGCTTGCTACTGCACCGTTGTCTCTGAACCCTGAATATCTAACTAGATGGGTATAACAACAACAACAATAACTCGTATTTATATAATTCTTGACAAACTGAAAAGTGCTTTCTTCACAACAATGCTGAGGTAGGCAGTGAAAATATTATCATACCCATTTTACATGCAAATCTCTGCTGGAATATGGCCTGGGTGATGGTAACCATGGAGATGCAGATGCTTTCTCAGGATTCCATTGGCTACTGAGGTCATGAACTTGGTGATATCTGGGATAGTTGGAAAAGGATTTGGGGATGAAAAAAGGATGAGGACCAAGGTCAAGAGAATGAGAATCAGGATCACCCTTCACTTTTGATATGATGTGGACATCATTGAACTGAGTTTCTTTGCCCATCTCCTTCACTATGATAGCTACTGTTCAGAAATATGCTGGCAGCTCATACTGACAGCAGACAGGGCTGTTGCCACACAGGCGGGCTGTAATAGATGGGACTATGGTTAATGAGGTTCTTCCCTGTCCATTTTGGAGAAACTCCTTTGAAATTCCATTGCTCTCCTCCCTGCAAGAGGCAAAGACAAAACTTGAACTGGGGAATCTGCCCCTGTTTCTGTCTGTGGTCAGAAGCTTTTTGCAAAGGCCATAGTTATGTTTTCTTTTTTTTTCTTTTTTTGTCTAGGCAGTGGGGTTAAGTGACTAGCCCAGGGTCACACAGCTAGTGAGTATCATGTGTCTGAGGCCAGATTTGAACTCCAGGGCCGGTGTGCTATCCACTGCACCATCTAGCTGCCCCCCATAGTTATTTATTTCTAATGAACTTTACTGGCCATCCCTTCCTGCTTCTCTTTTCTCTGTGCTTTTGGTCTGTCCCTTCTCTCTGTTTTCTGTTTCATGGCTAGATAAAGGAGACGGCATATTCACATTTGTTTGTGTGTATTGCCATTTGGGCCATAGAAATGGGGAGCAGATATAGTCTGGATAATATGGTAAAAACATTCAACTTCTGCCACAGGTGGTAATAAGTAGGGAAAGATCAGGAACCCAGTGAGAATCATAAATTTCCTCTCTAAGTATGTAGTAAGTTATTTGAGAGTGATAGGAGTATCTTTTTAAAAATGTCCTATCAGTTTCCTCCTGTATTCCTCATTTAGTATAAATTTCCCCTTGAATAAGATTGTTAGTGAGTCAAGAGCTAGGAATGAAAGGGGACAGAGAGCAGTTGGTCCCAGGGGAATCCCTGGATTCCTCTCTATTCCTTTCCACTAATTCATTGGAACATACGAGGTTGTCTTACCATAGCATACCCTGCTACATGCAGAGCAGCAGACTTCACCCATCACATGGGTATTGCATTTTACGTAGAGAGAGCTGATCCCCTAAACTGAGCTCCCCATCTACATTACGTCTGTGTTACATGCAGATAAAGAAACAGGCTGAGAAATGTTAAGTGACTTTCCCAAGGTCACACAGCTAGTAAATCTCAGAGGAGGGATTTAAATCTGAGTTTCCTGCCTCTAAGTCCAGTGCTATTTCCACTACACCACAACCATCCATCATAGGTCTTGTCAGCATTTCTCCCTTTCAACTCCCAGGACCCACAGAAGTATTTTGGTAATACTGAGACTGATGCATTGAAAGCAAGGAGAACTCTCTATCAGCACATTATTCTTCCCTCTTTGCTGCCTTGCAGAATTCCCACCTTGTACAAACATAGCATGTGCACATATGTATGCAGGGAGGGGAGGGAGAAGAAGGAAAGTATGTTAGACTAGATAATTTTAAAGGCCCCCTTTGGCCCTACAAATCCCATAATTCTCTATTTCCATGATTGTATCATACCAGTCTGGGATTTTTTTTTTTGGAGGCAACTGGGGCTAAGTAACTTGCCCAGGCTCACACAGCTAGTAAGCTACATTTGAACTCAGAGCCTCCTGACTCCAGGGCCAGTGCTCTATCCACTGCACCACCTAGTTGCCCCAAAATGGCATACTACTTTCTGCAAAATAAAACAAAAAAAGCAAACAAACACCTGCAAACAGGAAGCCTTGGAAAATTCCTTTTTGCCCATTGATCCCCTTCTAGTGTTCTATCAATCATTAAGAATTTATTAAATTCCTTTTAGGTTCCTGAATTTTCTATATGTTCTATTTGGCTTGTGGCAAACTGGCCAGGAATTAGGTTCCATGAAAAATGTGTTGGGTTTCTCACAATACCTAGGATAATTAAAAACAAAACAACTCTATCAACTTAACTCAATTTGATTTAAGCATAAATAACAAACATACTTCTCCCTTTACTATTCTGGGAAAACAAAGACAGGAGAAATTTAATATTCCTTAATGGACTTAAATTATTTCCAGACAATTTTACAAATTATGTCTTCAAGTTGACACATTTCCTTGATCATTTCCAATGCTTTACATTTTTTTCACAAAATCCATCATTCCAACATCAAAGAGTGATAAATACTGATAACACCCAAGTCCTATTAGATGTCAGAATGTTTCTGTGACTTTAAGTTCATACAGAAAATTTAGGTTCTAGAACTCTTATTACATTTGGTTAATAAAACTAAATTTTATTTGATTTCTTCATTTTTGTCTTTCCTCTTGTTGCTTTTTGTTTTTATTATGGAGAGTATTTTAAATTGATATGCATTGAAAATAAATGTCTACTGTCAGAAATGGACAATTTTTCTTAACTATGCCACAGAGGTGGTGATCTTTTGTCAAGGGATATTTGGCCTCTGACTTAGGTCACTGTAATAAAAGTGATGATGCTTCCCAAATTAATTTACAAATTTAGTGCTATACCAATCAAACTGCCAAAGGGATACTTTTTTGACCTTTACAAAATAATAACAAAACTCATGTAGAGAAACTGTGAAAAAAGCAAGTTTAGGCTTGATGCTAGGAAAGAAAAATTTTCCAGCAATTGGAGTTGTCCAGAAAAGGAGTGGGCTGCTTTGAATGGTCATGAGTATGGTCTCCCTGGATCTTCATGAAAAGGCTAAATAACCCCTCGGATGTGTTGTAGAAGAGATTCTTATTCATGGGTTGATTAGACTATAACTGGCCTCTCAAATCCCTCCAAACTCTGAGATCTGGTGAATGTGAGGCATGCCCCTACCAATGAAATCACAGAGCTTTTGAAGTATTGGGCAGTAATTTTGGGTAAGCAGATGATAAGGCAGTGTAATAGATACAGATTTAAAATAACATATGAACAAGAAATCAATATGAGAAATATGAGGGGTAGTGTGATGTAATGGTTTGAAGGATGAAGTTGGAGAAAGGAAGACCTGGGGGCAGCTAGGTGGTGCAGTGGATGGAGCACCGGCCCTGAAGTCAGGAGGACCTGAGTTCGAATCCAGCCTCAGACCAAACACTTGACACTTACTAGCTGTCTGACCCTGGGCAAGTCACTTAACCCCAATTGCCTAAATAAAAATAAAATTAAAAAAAAGGAAGACCTGGTTCAAATTTTGCCTCTGACAAACGCTAGCTGGGCAAATCCCTTGACCTTTCAGTTTCTCAGGAAGCTCTCCAAAATTATCAGTTACAAATGAGTTGCCTGTTGTTCAGTCGTTTTAGTTATATCTGACTCTTCATGACTTCATTTGGGGGTTTTCTTGGCAAAGATACTTGAGTAGTTTACCATTTCCTTCTCCTTGCTAGCTTCCCTAATGAGTTGCTTAGCTAGTTGCATTGATGGAGGGATTTTCCAGAAAAGGATATTCCCAAACTGAAGAAATAATAGCTCTGGATCAAAAAAAAAAAAAGAAAAAAAGGAAAAAAATCTGTACTACAGATAATTATCACCAAGGATGCTATACAAAGGAAGAGCTAGGTGGCACAGTGGATAGAGCTCCAGGCCTGGAGTCAGGAAGACCTGAGTTCAAATCTGGCCTCAGACACTTACTAGCTGTGTGACCTTAGGCAAGTCATGTAATCCTGTTTGCCTCAGTTTCCTCATCTGTAAAGTGAGCCAGAGAGGGAAATGACAAACCATTCTAGTATCTTTCTGAAGAAAACCCTAAATGGGGACATGAAGAGCCGGACGCAGCTGAAATGACTAAAGAACAGTAACAATAAATGCTTTACAAGAAGGGCAGCTAGTTGGCAGAACAGAATCTAATTCTAGGCCTAGAATCAGGAAGACTTATCTTCAAATCTGGCCTCAGACACTTACTAGCTGTGTGACCCTGATGTTGGGAAAGGTTGAAGGCAAAAGGAAAAGGGGTGGTAGAGGATGGGATAGATGATAATGTTATGGATGCAACGAACATGAGTTTGGACAGACTTGGGGAGACAGTGGAGGATAGAAAGGGCCTGGTGTGCTCTAGTTCATGGGGTCATGAGGAGTTGAATGTGACTGAACAGCAACAACAACCATGTTATACAAGAAAATAATTTGAAGATTATCATGAAAAAACCCTTTCCCCAGTCCACTGGTCAACAACAAACTGAACAGCAATGCAAATTTCAAATGAGACATTCAGTTGCATCTGGGAGGCACTGGGTGTCAAACAGGCTTTAAGTTCTAGGGTTACAAGGTTCCCAGAATAGTTCTAGAAGATGTCTAGGACCATAGGAACAAGGAGATGTGATCCAATACTATTTCCTGAGACATTGACAGTGACAGAAATGCTTAATGGGCCTGGAACATTTTGCTCCCTGTAAATATCTTTTTTCCTCTATCTGTTTCTTCCTTTCCATTCCCAGGGCCTCTCCTTGAGCCCAGTATCTTTATAACTCTTACCTAGACTATCGTAATAACCTCCTAATTAGTCCTTTCATCTGGCTCTGTTTTAATCCATCTTGCACAATTGTTCGATCAATCAATCAATAAGCATTCACTAAGCACCTGCTTTGCACCAGGTACTATTCTAGGTGATGGGATACAACAACAAAAATGAAACCTTCCCTGCCTTCAGTGAACTTGTATTCTATTGAGAAGATAACGTACATAGGTTGGAATATATGTAATATATACAAAACATAATTTTGAGGAGGAAGATATTAGTAGCTATGGGAGTCAGGGAAGGCTTCATGCAGAACACGGTGCTAAGCTGAGTCTTGAAGTCTACTAGGGATTGATTCTAAGACACAGAGATGAGGAAGGCGCGTCGTCCAGGCATGGGGCACAGAGTACAAAGGGGTGGAGGTAGGAGATGTGGTGTCAGGTCTGAGAAAGACCAGATGTGATAATGTATGATTCTAAATATGTCTCTGCTTCAAAAACTTCAATGATTCACCATTGCCCACCAAATAAAATCCGAATTCCTTACCCTGGTATTCAAAGCCCAGCATAATTTGGCTCTAACCTAACTGTCCAGATTCACATTCTACTGCTCACTTAAATGACCCCTCTACATACCAACCAAACAGAATTTCTCATTCTTCCACAAATACATGCCCTATGCTTCCCTTCCTCTGTGCTGTACAACAGTACTTGGAACAGCTTTCTTTCCTCAGCCATACCACTCTGATCATTGCTCCTTCTTAAAATTATTTCAAATACAGCTCAAAAACCACTTTTCTCCGGCCAGAAGTAACTTCTTTTTCCTCTAAACTTCCTCATCATTCTGTGCTACTCTTAAGTGTACATTATCAATTGCTATTTGATTATGCATTTTATCTTCCCAACTCAACTGTTAGCCTTTGAAGGCAAAGACTATTCTGCATTCATTTTTGTACACTACAGCCACAGCACCTAGTACAGTGAACATAACGGATCTCAGGAAATATTCTTTAAATGAATTAATCTATGCTTAGATTACCGAACTCTGCAAGTGGCTGTTTTTTTACTCCTAGATATTTTTCAGAAATACTGTTCTAAAAAGGTTCTCCTCCAATGCCTTGTTAAGTAACTCTGAGCTCTGAATGACTATTCTTTTGTTTGTTTTTGGTGAGGCAATCAGGGTTAAGTGACTTGCCCAGGGTCGCACAGCTAGTAAGCCAAGTGTCTGAGGCCAGATTTGAACTCAGGTCCTCTACTACACCACCTAGCTGCCCCTCTGAATGACTATTCTTGAAGAACATATGCTTTGGCAGGTTTTACCTAGCTGGAAAAGTTTTGTTTAGAGACCCAATGACAGATTTCCCCCATCCCCCAAGCACCAGCCTCCTGAGTTTAGAGAGCTTTACCACTAGGCTTATTGCAAACAAGTGAATTTTTTAGCCATAGCAACTCACAAAGACAGTTTTTCAAGGCACAAAGGTATTATGACCTACACTGGTGGAAGAAGGACCCAATGCTAACAAAATCATGAATTTTTGAAGTGTGGACATATAAGATTAGCTGCCATGAGGTGAGCAGTGATGTTTTCATATAACCTGTGGTTTGAATGACAAGACACAACATAGCCATTAGTCACGACACACTTTAATAAGCACCTACTTTGTTTATGGTATTGCACTAGTCCTATGAGGAATGACTGACATTTCTATTGCTCTTTTAAGTTTATAAAGTGCTCTAAATATATGATTTCATAAAAGCAGGTAGGTGGTGCATGGTCTTGGAGTTAGGAAGACCTGAGTTTGAATCCTGCCTCAGATGCTGTGTGATTCTGAGCAAGTTACTTAACTCTCTCAGCTTGTTTTCTTATCTGTAAAATGAGAGGTCTCTAAGGCTCCTTCCAGATCTAATTCTATGATGTTAAGTGCATCATTTTACAAATGAGAAATCAGAGGAGTTACGCAATTTGAAAAGGGGTGAATGTATCCTATGCTAGTCTGGAACCCTTTGCCATCCTGGGTTCGGCGTGGCTGTTTGGGTGCCTCCATCCAGCACAGTCTTTATCACCTGACACAATAATTCGTACAATAGACACATCAATCCAAAAGCAGAAATATGCTACCAATCATACCTTACTATTGCCTCCAGATCCCAGGGAGTATTAGAGGTATAAGACATGATCAAAGGGGAGGCAGAGTATTGCTGGTTATCTAGAAGATGAAGATATGGAATCCACAAATATGGGAGGAGACTCACAATAAAGAACATTGGGTAAGGATCACAGGAGGGAGAGATAAAAATGATACTAATAGTTGGCCTATATGGTAAACTAGCTAGCCAGATGGAGGAAATGGATGATGAGATTCTGACAGAAATCATAAAGCTGACAAGATATAATTGTGATGGAGAACTTAAAAAACCTGGCTAACTTAAAGAGGTCCCTTTGCTAAGAGTAGAACATCAGAGAAATTCCTGACTTGTCTTAGTAATAATTTCAGCTTTAAGAAGGTAGAGGAAATAATGGTTCTGGATCCAATTCTGACCAATAAAAAGCTAACTTACCTATGAAGTGAAAATGACTGGATCCTTAGAGTAATAGATAAGTAGGGGAATGCTGGGTAGATTCCAACATGTACCTTAAACTTTAGAAATAGATTCCAAAGAGTTCAGAGAAAAGCCGAGTAAAATTGTATAGCCCAAGACTCTAAAAAAAGGTAGTTGGCTTAAGAGGGATGGATGACTCTAAAGAAAAAAAAGTGTTGATGAATCAGATGATTAAAAGTGTAACTATATGGGTGCAATTGCATAGGGAGCTCATTAATGAGCTCAAATTTAAAAAGGAAATGGATAAAAGATCAAAGCAAGCATAAGTAACTGAGAACAGATGAAAAAAGCAGCACAGGGCAGCTAGGTGGTGCAGTGGATTGAGCTCTGGCCTAGGAGTCAGGAGGACCTGAGTTCAAATTTGGCCTCAGATACTTGATACTTACTAGCTATGTGACCCTGGACATGTCACTTAACCCTAATTGACTCACAAAAAAAAAAAGCAGCACAGTCCTAAAATAATAGTATGATGAAGGCTAAGACTCAGAACTAGCTAAGGCTTGTTATAAAAGCCAAGAACAACAACCAAAAATATCTTTTTCAAACTACATTGAGGGTGAGAGGAAGAATATACAAAGGATAGGACCACTGCTTGGGGTGGAATAGATAACAGACAGAAAGCAGAATGACTTAATTCCCATTCTTCATAAGTTACATGACCATGTAAGTAATCAAACAATCTACAAGAATTTATTCAAAGTGCTTATTGTGTGCCAGGAATTGTGCAAATGCAGAAGTGAAACAGTCCCTGCATTCAAAGGTGCTATATTCTAATGGGGGAGAAGGGGGGCAAAGCATATATATATATATACATACAGATATATACAGAAAAAATAGAAGATAACTTTTGAGGAGAAAGGCTCCAACAGCTGGGAGAATGGGGAAAGGCATCTTGCAGAAAGTGGCATTCCAGTTGAGTCCTGAAATCCTAAAATCTTGAAGACTGAGTCTTGAATCTAAAGTCTTGATCAAGCTTCTACTTGACAGTCAGCTATGGTCTATGGAATGATTTCTTTGCGTAATGTAGTTCTTTTGGTAATCAGTAATTTGCTACTGATCCTAAGTTTGGTGTTATAAAATCTTTGCTTTTGGCAGAAATTTTTCTATAAGGACCACCATCTCTTACAGAAACAAATGGGCATTTCAGCAGAAAACTAAACAGGATTTAAAAACTTAGATTTAAAGTGCTTTGTTTCATTTTTACCACATATTCACTTAAAGAAAGATAAGAGCTCAAATTACAGCAGGACTGAGATTTCAAAGGAAGGACATTCTCAAGATAAGGACTTAAATATTAAGTAGGAATGCTTGGGAAAGGTTTGGGAAATTGCCTTTCTTGGAGATCTTTACGAATTGAGTTGACCATCATTCTTGTTGGCTTTGCTAGAACTCTGCTTGGAGGCAAAAGTTAGACTGAATGATCTCTTGGGGCTCCTTCTAGTTCTACTCGTCAGTGGTCCCTGACAATCTCCTCTCCTGACATCCTTATTGCAGATTATTATGGCATGGGAGCAATGTGGAGGCTGGTCTGGGTGATGGTGGTGACATTTGGGATTACTCTCTCAGCAGTAATGGGGAACAGATGATTACAGGGTTTGGACAGTTTATCAATTGAATAGCCAATGTTAGTTGGCTGTAAAGTATAATCCTTCAGTGATTTCTCAAACTCCCTTGAATCAGGAAAAGCCTTCTTGGGCAGGTGAGGGAAATAATTACTCCATCCCAGTAGAAACATAGTAAAGTCATTATTCCATCTTGAAGAAGATAATGTTCACAATGTAACAAAAGTATTGTAGATGCAGTCTTTGAATAATGATGACCCACCATTGTAGCACATCTGGGAAGGCAGTTTACGCCCAATTTGTAGTGCATAGACAAAAGCAATCCCTGCTTATTCTTACCTTATTTAAATATGTGTGTGGAGGAAGTTTTTTTATAATTTATTTTGTCTACACCGCATGTTTATAGAAAATAGTAGGAAATGTGTGATTAATGATGGTCTACGATTAAGGAACCACTTTCCCTTCAAGATGATTGGAATGAGAGATAATCTGATATAATGGACAGAGTCCTGTTTAGAGTCAGGAAGACCTGGGTTTGAATTGTCTCTGACACCATCTATGTAACAAAGGCAAATCATTTGACATCTCTGAGCCTGTTTCCTCATCTGTAAAATGGGTATTAAATACCCATAGTTCCTTCCTCATAGGGTGATTGTGAAGTTCAAATGTGATGCTATGTATAAAATGCTTCACAGACTTTAAAATATTACATAAATGGTAGATTGCAAAATATATTCTATATAACAGCCAGTTTGGTCCTGGTAGCCCTGTGATGGAAGATACAACTGATATTATCATCCCCATTTTACATATGGGGAAACTGAGACTCAGAAAGGTGATTTGCTTGGTGATAACACAACTAGTGTAAGGGGTGGGATTTGAAACTAAGGTTCTCTCCTGCCTCCAAGTCCATCACTCTTTTTAATATATCACTCTGTCACACCCAAGAAGCAACATGGTGAAACTGAGAGTGTGGTGATCTTGGAAACAGGGAAAATGAGGCTCCAGTCCTGCCCCTGACACACACTAGCAGTACAATCATTGGCAGGTTACTTAACCTCTCAGAGTTCCAGGCAGCTCTCTGAGACAAGCTCCTGAGCTGTATCAGCAAAGGGAATTTCAACACCAGGACTTCTCTACATGAAGGAAATCACAGGTCTAGACCTTCCCCTTCCAAATTAAAATCAGTTATTATCATCATCATCATCATCTGAACTGACCCCTAGAAAGCACTATTACCAAACTGAAAGTTTACAAAGCCATTGTGTTGACTTCAATGTTGGATGCTTTTGAAACCTGGACAGTTTACCAGCACCATGCCAGAAAATTGAACTGCTTCCATTTGAATTGTCTTAGGAAGATTCTGAAGATTACCTGGCAAGATAAAGTACCGGACACTGATATCTTCTTCTGACCTGAACTTCCAAGCATTCAAACTCTACTGCAGAGAGCATACCTCCCATGGGGAGATCATGTAGTCTGAATGCCAAATATATTTTTGCCTAAAAGACTATCTTTTTTTTTTTTTTTTGGCAATTGGGGTTAAGTGACTTGCCCAGAGTCACACAGCTAGTAAGTGTCAAATGTTTGGTCTGAGGCCAGATTTGAACACAGTCCTCCTGACTTCAGGGCCAGTGATCTATCCACTGCACCACCTAGCTGCCCCCTAAAAGACTATCTTATGAAAAACTCACACAAGGCAAGTGTTCTCAGAATAACTGATACAAGGCCACTCTCAAAGTCTCTCTGAAGAATTTTAGTATCAATTGTGAGACATGGGAGGTGCTGGCACAGCCCTCCCAGCATGGTGTGCCTACATTGAAAAAGGCTCGATGCACTATAAGCAAGGCAGAATCAGTAGCACAAAGGAAATGTGAGGTGCACCAATCTAGAGACATCTCCATCCCAAACATTCAAACAGACTGTTCATGCCCCACCTATGGTAGAGCCGTCTGAGCTTGTATTGGACTGCTGAGCCATAGTTGAACACAATGTACCTTGACCCCAACATCATGATGTCATTGGTCCTCTTTGATTATAAAGAATGAATAACAACAGAAAGCCCTAGGCATGTAAATCTTAGATCTTTCCAAGAACAGCTGTCTTCCCCTCTACTTATTTAATTTTCTGTGATTGGACTCCAAAGGTTTCATCCTACATGATAAGGAGAAAACATAAGCTACCAGAAAATACATGAAACAATCTTGCTAAAAGCACTTAAGTATAGGCACCTCTTTCTTGCTAAGGTTTCAGCTGATTTTATCTGAACACTTGGTAAATTGCATGGATAAGGAAGGTGATAAGAATCAAAACAATCAGAATCAAAAGGAGAGGACATCTTTGATCATCTGTTGGACTGAAATTAGTCAACACATGTAGCCTCAGTGCCTTGCATGTACTAGCGTGTTCACATGAATCCTTTCTTCTCCAATGAAAAGGCAGCAGATGGGAGCTGGGAAAAATGTGTCTTTAAGTAGGGAATCAAGTAGACATTTGTCAGTTTTCCCTCCACTTGGAGAAGGGGAAGAAACATTTTAGGCTTAGGATCTTGAAGACATGATCTCAAGCTTTCAGATGTCACCTAAGGGTGAAGATTCATTTGTTGAGTCCCTGTTCAATAAACTCTAGTGGATAAAATGCAAATTTCTCTGTTTGGCATTTAACTCAGTCCCAATCTAGTTTATTATATATCATTCCTCTTCATGATCTCATCAGTCAAGTCAAACTGGCCTCACTGTTCTTTACACATGAAATTTCTTCTCCCACATCTGTCTTTAGGGCTGCCTCCTGTATCTGAAATGCAGTTTCTCCTCACTCTACCTTTTAAAAAAGCCCCAGCTTCCTTCAGAGCTCAGCACAAAGGCCACTTCCCTGAGGTTTTTCATGATCCCCTCAGCTTCTAGTACACCCCGCCCCAATTTCATTTGCTACAGGGAACCCCGAGGTGAGAAAACCACTACTTCCAATATAGATTGGCACTTTCTCTGAAACTAATAGAGTTGTCTAGAAAACTGAGAGGTTAAGGAACTTGTGCAGCCTATGTATGTATATACACATATACATAAATACATATATGTGTACACACATATATGCATGCATATATATGTGTGTTGTATGGTTTGTCCATTCTTTTTTTTTTCTTTTTTATGAGACAGTTGGGGTTTAGTGACTTGCCCACGGTCACACAGCTAGGAAGTATTATGTGTCTGAGGCAGGATTTGAACTCAGGTCCTCCTGACTCCAGGGCTGGTGCTGTATCCACTGTGCCACCTAGCTGCCCCCTGTCCTTCATTCTTGAAAACAACCATGACATCAAGAAGATGATGCCATGACTTGCAAGTCAATTGGTTATATGTGTGTGAAGCTTATGTACTCTCCCTCTCTCTCTCTCTCTATCTCTCTCTTTCTCTTTCACACACACACACACTCACAGGAGTGTGCTTTGGGAATGTCACTTTGCCAGGTATGGGATGGAAGGATTAGAGATGAGATCTATCCTAAGATAAGGAAACCAACCAGGAGATCATTGCAGTAGCAACAGTGAGAGGTATCCCCAGTTGTGCTCTCAAACAAAATGGTGCCATTTTAGAAATGAATGGCTGGAACGAATTACCAAAAAATATTTTCAGTCATTCACCTTTGATATTATAGGTCTTTACTAAGCATTGTAAATATCAGATGATCGAAAGAGTTGGTAACACCTCCTAACAAGCATATTTCTTTAATGCCTAGGAGCCTAAAAATTCACTTTCTCTACCTAAGAACATTTTAAAGTGGACATCAAGAACAACCAAATTGTCCATAGTGAATGTAATGGACTATGACTGTGCAATAAGAAATCACAATGATGAAGAATACAGAGAAGCATTGGGAGACTTACTTCAAATGGTGCCAAGTGAACAAAGCAGAGACAGGAAAACAACACGCACAATGACTATAAGGTAAATGGAAAGAACAACTGCTCCTCCCCAATAAAAAATTAATATTGCAAAATGAAAAAGAACAAATTTGGCCCCAAAGAAGACATATGAAAAGACATTCTACGGTCAGCTGGTGGTGCAATGTGCTGGGCCTGGAATCAGGAAGACCTGAGTTCAAATCCAGCCTTAGACCCTTACTAGCTGTGGGCAAGTCACTTAACCTCTGATTGCCTCTGTTTCCTCAACTGTAAAATAATAGCACCTACCTCCTAGGGTTTTTAGTGAGAATCAAATGAAATAATAGTTGTTAGAAAAAAAGACGCTTAACATAATACCTGGCATATAGTAGGTGCTATATAAATGCTTATTCCCTTCCCTCCCCCAACTCCATTGCAGAGATTGGGGAAAGGATTGATAGATGTGGGACATTGCATATAATGTTAGATTTCTCAATTGCTTTTGCTCGTTTTTTTTTTCTTTTCCTCTTTTTCTTTTTCTTTTTTTTTTAATTTGTTTTTGTTTGAGGGGATGGCTTTCTGGAAGGGGGCAAGAGAAAGGATGGGGGAATTATATAAAAAGCAAAAATATACAAATATATACATTTTATATATATTATAATGTATATACAGAGGACTTGTGTAGCCAGTCTCTCTCTCTCTATCTCTATCTCTCTTTGTCTTTCTCTCTGAATCTGGCTGTCTCTGGCTCTCTCTCATACAGACACACACACACACACACACACACACACACACACACACACACAGAGCTAGGTGGCATACTGGCTAGAGTGCCAGGCCTAGTATCAGGAAGACTCACCTTCATGAGTTTTAAATCTGGCCTCAGAAACTTGCTAGCTGTGTGACCTTGGACAAGTCACTTAACCCTGTTTGCCTCAGTTTTCTCATCTGCAAAATGAGCTGGAGAAGCAAATGGCAAACTACTCCAGTATCTTTGCCAAGAAAACCCCAAATGAGATCACAGAGTCATACATGACCAAAAATGACCCCAAAACAACAAACAAATATATATTTGTGTTTTTGTGTGTATAAATCAAATATATATCAGAGGCAGACTGGAACCCAGGGCTTCAAAGCTACTTCTCTATGCCTTTCTTGCATTTATTTTGCTTATAAATTAGGTGTTCAAGTTTACATATATATATATACATATATAATATTATACATAAATATAGAAAATATATTTAATAAAAATGTAAAGTATATTCCCTCAGGATCATTCCCTGAAGCCCACCAAAAAAACTCCCAGATTTGCTGATAGTTTTTGTATCTAACTCTATCTTCTCCATCCCACTCAAGGCTCCTAACCTATCAGAGGAAATCCCCTGACAGAGTTTTGTTAAAAAACTAAAACTAAAACTGAAACTAAAAAATCTGTTTACATGCCCTGGGACAAGCCATACTCACCATGTTTGTTTGATCTAATTAAAGTGAGTCTCCTGGAAGGAATAATCTTGTGCAACCAGTACTTTATCTGATCAACAACCTCGGAATTGTCACCACTATTTGTATTAGAAACCCGGAAAGGAAAAGAAGAGTTGACACAGACTCATCCCTGTCACCTGTCAGCCAGGAGGCAGGCAGGTAGAGATGGCAAATGAGGAGTCTGTCTTAGCAGTCAACAGGAGTTTTCATGAAAATGATTTCCAGGAATGTGATAGGGGACCATTTATGCTTTGGGTCAGGTTTGGCTTCTAAGGGTCTTTTCAATTTCCAGATCACTCACTGGAAACAAATGACTCCCAATAAGCAGGAGTATGGAGAATTCTGAGGATTTCCTCACTGCCTGCCAGGGGCCTAGCACCAATACTGGTACCATACCATACTGGAAAGAAAGCTGGATTTGGAGTTGGAAGACATTGGTTTGAACCCAGGTTCTGTGTGACTTTGGGCAAGTCACTTAACCTGTCTAGTCCTCAGTTTCCTCATCTGCAAAATGCAGAGAATTAGACTAGATGACCTTGAAGGTCCTTTTCGATTTTAAATCTACAAAATCTCTATAAGTAGACGATTATGGAAATCTCTGTATGACTCAAATCCCTGCCTTTAAGGAATTTCCAATCTAGAGAAAGAAATGAATAGATGGCATGTGATTCAATTCAAAGCTTGGCACTCTCAAGGGGAGCGGGGAAAGTAACAAGTATTTATTAAGAACTCACTATGTGCCATGTACTGTGCTAAGTGTTTTAGAAATATCGTCTCCTTTGATCCTCTCAACAATCTTGGAAGATGGGTGCTATCATTTCCCCCATTTTATAGTTGAGGAGATGGAGGCAGACAGAGGTTAAATGACTTGCCCAGGCTCACACAGTTAGTAAGTGTTTGAAGTTGGGTTTGACCTCAGGTCTTCCTGACTCCAAGCCTAGAGCTCTATCCACTGAAACACCTAGCTGCCTCAAAGGACTCTTTCTATAGTCTGGAGGCCAGACTAATTAAATCCGGAAGGATTCATCACCAGATTGGTGACAAGGTGGTGAATATTCTGCCCTTAATTACTGTCAGATTATCCACTGGGTCAAAGAGAGGTTGAGATCTACAGCAACGGACGGACTTGTTGCCCATACTGATGAAATCATGGATCTTTGTAATATTGAACTATCTACCTTTGCATTGCCCGTGCCTGGCATGTGCTTTCTCCTTGCCTCATAGAATCCTTCTCTTCCTGTAAGACCCAGCTCAGGCACCATCTTCAGCATGAAGCTTTCCTTGATCCTCCCTCCCAAACTACTCTGTACTTAACTATTTTGTTTATGTATTTATATTTATTCACTTTGTACTTATGTTATATACACATATTTGTGTCTTTTAGAACATCAACTCCCCATGGATTGCTGTTTAATTGTTTTTCAGTCATGTCCAACTCTTTGTGATCCCATTTGGGGTTTTGAGGTGCTAGAGTGGTGTACCATTTCCCTCTACAAGTCATTTTACAGATGGAGAAACTGAGGCAAACAGGGTCACACAGCTGGTAAGTGTCTGAGGTGGGATTTGAACTTAGGGAGATGAGTCTTCCTGACTCTAGGCCAGCCACTGTTATCTGCTGCTGTACCTATCTGCCCCTTCCCTATGGATAGGGATTGTTAATTTTTTTTTTTGTCTGTGTGTACTTGTATCTCTAACACCTGGAACAGTCCCTGGCACATAATAAACACTTAATGAATACTTGTTAATTGATTTGCCATCAAGGATCTGTTACAATTTAACTGAGGCAGTGTAGGAAAGTAGACAAAACCCTGGATTTAGAGACAGAGGACCAAACTCTGCCTCTGATTACCTGTATGACCTTGGACAAATCTCAACATTCTCAGTTCTCTCAACTGTAAAATGAAGCATTTGAGCTAGATGCCACTTCTAGCTCTAAATCTATGATTTGATTGCAATGGACTCTTCTTTCCCCATGTCCTTTGGAGAATGTACAGATATTCTCTGCCTGCTCTTAGAAGACTGAAGGGCGGTTTGAGCACACACAGTTATTTTCCTCCATTTTCCTTCCAGCCATGTATGGTTAAAGGGTCTCCTGATTGGCTGATGAAAAGGAACCCAACGGATATTCAAAAGGGGATGATAGGTTCCTCCCTATTTCTCTTGGATGCAGTGACAAGATGAGATAGCACTAAGGGATGGTGAGGGATAGCTTCTCACCTAGAGGTAGCTTGATGGCTCAGTGGGTAGAGTAATGGGCTTGAACTCATAAAAACTTGAGTTCAAATTTGCCCTCAAGCAGTTACTAGCTGTGTGACCCTGGGCAAGTCACTTAACCCTCTTTGCCTGAGTTCCTCATCTGTAAAATTAGCTGGAGAAGGAAATGGCAATCCATTCTAGTATCTTTCCCAAGAAAACTCCAAATGGGGTCACGAAGAATCATTTGGTTAATGTGCGTTGTGATATTTTTTCTTCTCTGTTTAGGTATAGACTATCTGTCTCATACCCGGTGTATATTTGGACATTACGAATCTTAAAAAAAACCTTAATTTTCCTTTTGGGGGGAACCCTAGACTAGAGCTCAAAATAGAATTCTTCTCAGAGAGCCAAGGTGTGGATGATGAGTCAGTGAATGTGAGAGTGGAGAGCCCCATTTCCCGAAGAGAGATTAGTCTCCCTAGAGCTGAACCTTTGCAAAAAATCAGAATCCCTTGTTAGATTGAGGTCAAAGGCTACCACAAGCAGTGACTTGGCTAAGTTCCCAGGCCTGGTGACCTGTGCCAGTCCCTGTCCCTTATGGGATGTTCTTGTTTATGAAGGTTCTGCTCTGAAATCATTCCTTTTGTAATTTCTTACGGCACAATATATTCCATAACATGCATGTCCTCTAGTTTATTTAATCATTCCCCAATTTATGGGTAGCCCCTTAGCTTCCACTTATTTATTGTGACAAGAAGAGCTACAGTAAAGATTTTTTACATACAGGTTTTTTCCCTCTGTCTTTGATCTCTTTGGGGGTATAGGTTGTTGGGTCAAAGGGTATACGCTGGATAAGTTTAGTGACTTTTTGGATGTAGTTCCAAAGTGCTTTCCAAGATGAGTGGACCAGTTCACATTTTGACCAAGCCCTTTCAATACTGACTATTTCTTTTGTCATTAAAAGTCACTTCCTCATGACTTTTAACCATCTTGCCAGTTTGATGGGTGTGTATGTGTGTGTGTTATTTTAATTTACATTTCTCTTAGAGTTTTGGAGAATTTTTTCATACACCAGTGACTCTCACTTGCTACTCCTCCCCTTAAATACACCAACCCTTGTGAAGGAACAGGTGCAGTTCCCAGAGCTATTGCCTCATCTGCCTCTTCCCATTCCCACAGGGTGCTGTAGACAGGTTTAGTGACTTGTCCAACCTGAATATTGGTTAAAGTCCACATTCAGAAACCACCCTGCCTGGCAGATGGAATCTAAGTATAAAGAAAAAATTACTCAAGGCTTAAAACACAACAACGAAGGTGATTTTAGAAATAGTTTTATTGTTTTAAAAAGCAGTGAGGTGATTTTCTTATTTGTATTTCAACTCTGTTTCCCAACTGAAATATTTTAAATTTTCCTTGATTTTTGTGTTTTAGTACAGATCCAAGGTTTTCTTTTCATTTGTTCAAAACCTGTCTGTTTATCTGTAGATGAACCAGACCATTTGTAAGGGATGTGGTTTATGCATTCAGGTCTTAGTACATTATCTATAACAAAGTTATACTGCAATTAAACTATCTGTGCTCTATACACTGCACTTGGAGTTAGAAAGACTTGAGTACACAGCCTGCCGTAGACAATTACTAGCCATGTGACCTTGAGCTGGCCACTTAACTTTTCCAAGCCTCAGTTTCCTCGACTGTAAAATGGGAATAACAGAATCTATCTCCCAGGGTTGTTGTGAGGATCAAATGAGGTAACATATATAAAGTGGTTTGTAAACCTTGAGGCATTATATAAATGCTAATTACTACTACTACTACTACTACTACTATTACTACTTTTGTTGTTATTGAGTTATTTCAGTCTCTTTGTGACACCTTGTTCTGTTTTGTTGGGGTTTTTTTTTTTGTAAAGATATTGGTTTGCCATTTCCTTCTCCAGTTCATTTTACAAATAAGGAAACTGAGGCAATCAGGTTTAAGTGACATGCCCGGGGTCACACAGCTAGGAAGTGTCTGAAGCTGAATTTGAATTTAGAGAGATGAATCTTCCTGGCTCCAGGCCAACCTTCTATCCAAGGCTCACGCTGCTGCGGCTGCCGACACGAGCAATAAGGGTGGGGAAAACACAGAAGCAGTTAAAGATATAGGTCTTCTATTGAGTATTTATTAGACTTAATTTAGAACCAAAAAAAAAGTCAAAGTTAATTTCATCACATATTCCCTTAAGGTTCGTTAACATTCTCTCTACTTTGGTTTCTGTTTTACTTTTTCCAATCATTCCCAGGGACAGGCATGAAAAGCTCTCTGGACCCTGTCCTACTTGTACTAAAATCTTAACCACTCCAAAGCAACTTGTAACCAGAAAGTAACTATCTCCCATCTACCTTGGAGAGCCAGTTAAGTTTCAGCTGCTCATACATATTGTTGTCAGCCTTCAAAGCAGTGTTTGAAATGATAGGCTTTGTCATTAGTGATTTGGTTCAACTCCTTTACCTGATATGATCGGGCACTTGAAATCTGATTTCGGGGAAGACAAAATTATCCTATTTCTGCTTCTCACTGCACGCTCTCATTGTCTTGATGAATTCCACCTGTCACCGTTTACATTGGGGCATAAATATTTTTGAGTGTAAAACTCATTTTAATAAATGAATAAAGTAGTTGCTATTTAAAATGTAATTACTTTGTTAATTCAATGTTTTAAAAGTCATCCAATGCTACCTGTAGTCTTGTGAGGCTTTTGGCTTGCTCTTTCTGACATTTTCTTTGCTCTGGATTTAAATAACATAGATCAACATGAAGTATTGGAGTTACTTCATTTGTAAAGGAATTATTTCATTTTAATGACACAGAGGTCTATAAACAAATACTGTAACTGTTCAATACTGTTACTCCAGACTGTCAGGATGAGGTAAATGGGGAAAAGACACTAAATGGAAGGGAGCTTTGTGCAAGGCTCTGTGCTTTTCCCAGAGTGCTAAGATGTGCTCTTTTATATTGTGTGATTCTGCGTATGTGTGTGTAGGGGAGATAGTGAGGTTTCATGCTGGTCATAATACAATACAAAGGTCAAAGACTTTTTACTAGTAGATAAACACAATAAAGGCAGGAATCTGGTCCAAGAGTGTAGAAGGCAATGACCTTGCCTTCTTCAATGAATTTTTGTTCTAGCTCTACTTCATTTTCATGCTAGTCAGAAAGAATCTTGGGAGCAAAATGGGTTTTATAGCACTAACTTCTACAGAGCTCCAGTGGTTTTTTTTTTATTTTTTAAATCCCTAAAATGGATTTTGTGGGTTACAGGATCCCCATAAAGGATAATTAAATGGTAATTAAAAGAGATTTCCTAATTTAGATGGTTGTTTGGGTACATGGATTTTGAATAAAGGAAGAAAAGAGCACTCAGGTGAAAGACATGAAACATTAAAATAAAAGTCCATGAATTGACAAGTAAGGATTGTAGTACTTTGGCCATTGGATGAAAAGCAGATGATGCTAACATTTTGTCATTGGTTGAGAGAATCAGTCATGGCCCCAGGGCCTGCATCTAAAAACAGCAGACCATGCCAGGAGTTTGGCCAGTCCATTGGTGGAAGGGTGCCAATTTTATCTTTGCTGGAGAGTTCGAATTAGAAGTGGAGAAAGCAGGCCCCTAAGAGGGGAATCTTTCTTACATGATGAAGGTATCCAGCATAGGCAGCATCTTGGCTAAGCACCAGGCATCTGTTTACACATGAAAACTTCATCAAGGTCTTAGTCTGATTACATTTATTGAAGTAATAGGTGTCGAACTCAAATAGAAATGGATCCCTGCTGCTATATATTGACTTAGAAAACTACAAAATATCTATGTTGCGTTGTATTTTTTTTAATTTTGCTAAACCTTTCCCAGTTACATTTTAATGTGGTGCTGGCCCACTCCAGAGTTTTGACACTCCGTGATTTTGACACCTCTGGAAGTTTCTCCCTTACGTACATATATGTATATGTATGTATGTATGTATGTATGTAGTTATATATTTATATGCACATGTTGTCTTCCTCAGTAGAATGTAAGCTTCCCCACAATAGAAATTGTTTCATTTTTTGAATTTACATCCTGAAAGCCTAGCACCATGCTTAGCATACAGTTGATACTCAGTAAATGCTTTTAGATTGATTGGGTTCCCTGCCTCAATTATTTCCCCACTCCAGGCCAGACAACCCACAGCTACCACAGTGATTTTACAAAAGTGCATGCCTAACCACGTCACCTCCTACTCCTCCAACTCAATAAACTCTGCTGACTCCAACTTGCCTCTGTGATCAAATACAAATTATGTTTGACATTTAAAGTTGTTCACAACCCTGCCTCATCCTACCTTTCTAGCTTTATGATATACTCTATGGGTCAACCAAACTATCCTGGCTAGCCCTCACTCATCACACTCAATCACCTGTCTTCATGCTTTTGCAGGGCCTGTCCCCCATGCCTGGGGTACATGTCTAGCAAAGACAGTCCTTCCTCATCTCTGTTTCTTGGAATTCCTGGTTTCTGAGGGTTTGGCAGTGGATAGAGCCCTGGGCCTGGAGTCAAGAAGACCTGAGTTCAGATCTGACCTCAGATACTTACTACCTGTGTGACCCTGGGCAAGTCACCTAACCTCTGTTTGCCTCAATTTCCTCATATGCAAAGTGGAGATAATAATAGTATATACCTCCCGGGTTTGTTATGATGACCAAATGAAATAATAATTGTAAAGTGCTTAGCACAGTTCCTGTCACATTGTGAGCATTATATAAATGTTAGCTATAATAATGATATGTATTATATATCTAACATGTATGTTATACATGATTATGTTATATATAGTTATGATAACAATTGTGCTATGTTCCAGGAACTGTGCTAAGTGCTTTATTTATTGTATTTATTTTATTCTAATTATATTTGTATTATTTATTAAGTTTAGTTTTAATATTTTCATTATATATATACTTTAATAAATAATATTTACATATTATAAATAAAACACATGACAATTTACATTATATCATTATATCATATGATATATTATTATACCACTATAAATATAAATTTATATATAATTTATATATAAATAAATATAATATTAAATTATAAATTATAATATACAATATATTACAATATACTATACCATATATTATAAATATAATTATATAGTTTATAATTATTATGTTATCTATTATGTAATATATTATCTATAATATATTTATATATTGTACTGTATTTGATATATATTCATATTGTACATTCATATGTATTCATATTTATATTATTATGTATAACCTCAAGGGACAGCTAGGTGGCACAGTAAATAGACTGCTGGACCTAGAGTCAAGAAGCCTCATTTTCCTGAGTTCAAATCTAGCCTCAGACACTTACTAGCTGTGTGACTCTGGGCATGTCACTTAATCCTGTTTGCCTCAGTTTCTTCATTTGTGAAATGAACTGGAGAGGAAATGGCAAACTACTCTAGTATCTTTGCCAAGAAAACCCCAAATGGGGTCATGAAGAGTTAGACACACGTGAAAAACGATTGAACAACAACAAATCCAGCATCAGAGGTTTACTAGTTGTGTGACCCTGGTCACTTAACCTCTTTAAGCCTCAGTTTCTTCAACTGTAAAATGGGGATAATAATAACACTTACCTCCCATATCAATCAAAATGAGATAAAAATTTGAGATATAAAAATGAGATATAGTTTGTAAAGTGTTTAGCACAGTGCCTGGCATATTGTAGGTACTTAGCAACTGTATTTTTCCTTTCTTTCTTCAAAACTTAGCTCAAGGGGCAGCTGGTGGCTCAGCGGACAGAGCACCAGCCCTGGAGTCAGGAAGACCTGAATTCAAATATGCCCTCAGACACTTACTAGTTGTGTGACCCTGGGCAAGTCACTTAACCCCAATTGCCTAAAAAAACAAAAAAAAAACTTAGCTCGAGATCCCAAGAGGCAGGAAGCCTTTCTTGGATTTCCAAGCTTCTAGGTCTCTCTGCATAAATCTCTCTCTCCCCTTCCCAAGGTTACCTTGCATCTGCTTTTTGGTTTTTGCATATGCTTGCATATACACATGCATGTTATCTCCCCCATCAGAATTTAAGGTCCTTAACTAAGTGTATCAACTATTTCACTTTGGGCTTTCCCTAGCACTTAGCACAGAGAGTCTGTTGTTATAAATGACTGAATCCTGTTTTAAGTCTTTCTGTAAATCCATCTCTTGGGTCTCAGTTTCCTCATCTGTAGAATGAGCAGGTTGGGTTAGTGATCTCTAAAATTGCTTTCCAGTTCCAGATTCTATACTGCAGCGGTGGGGAATCTAGAGGTCACCCTTTGATTCAGTCAGGGCAGTACAGACCTAGATGGCTGCATGTGGTCTTGAGGCTGCAGCTTCTCCACCCCTATATAGCTAAAACTTATACAACACTTATACAGGGCAGCTAGATGACACAGCAGATAGAGCATTGGGCTTGAAATCAACAAGATCAGTCCTCGTGAGTTCAAATCCGGCTTCAGATACTTGCTAGCTGTGTGACACTGGGCAAGTCACTCAACCCTCTTTGCCTCAGTTTCCTCATCTGTAAAAGGAGCTGGAGAAGGAAATGGCAAACCATTCCAGTATCTTTGCCAAGAAAACCCCAAAACAGGGGTCACAAAGAGAATAAAATGACTCAAGAACATATAGCACTTTAAAGTTTAACAAAATGCCTTGTATACATTATCTCAACATCTCATTGTGGATAATAAGCCGGATCTGGAAGTCTAGACACTTCCTGGATTCATATCCCAGCTCTGATACCTGTTAACTATGTGAGTCATGGACAAGTCACTTCATCTCTAAGTCTCAGTCTCCTCATCTGAAAGTTTGGGGATGGAGGTATTTGTACTACCTACCTCACAGGGCCATTTGTGGGGGAAGGACTTTGTAAACTCTAAAGTGCTATGTAAATGCTTGTTATCATCTTCATTAACATTCTTATTATCTACATTATATAAATATGAGCTAGTGTTATGATCGTATTTGATTTTCATAGCAACCCCTTGAGATAATATGAATACTATTACCTACATTCCTCACATGTGTCCTCAGAGAGATAAAGTGAGGCAGTGAAGATGATGAGCTGAGATTTCATCAGTGTGGGGCACTTCTCTGTGAGAACTCCCTTCACAAGGGCAGATCACATCCACCAGATGGCAGCCCACCTACAACTTAGCAAAGTTCTAGGGCAGTGATTCTCTAAGAGTGTGCCATGAGTTTTACTGCATGGGCCACATGATTTTGAATGTTATGTTATGGCGGATAAAAAGAAAATTTATAAATAAGTCTAACATGCAACAATAATAACTATAACCTGGGCCAATAGGGTGTAGTACTTTCACTTTCTTTCTCTCCACTAAGGCCAGCCTTTTCTTTGGACGTAGGTGGACTCAATCTTGACTGGGTTCAATTCTGGGAGAGTGTAACCCAAAAGGGTTAGAAGAAGGGGCAATCTCTTTTATTTACATACTCTTTGGTTTACTGCTACCATCTCCCCCAAATGGGTACCCAAGGGAAGAGTTACTGATGGCTTACGTTTGGTTCATGTCTAGGGTCTCACCAAAATGGGCTATAGAAAGGCAATCAATTACAGTAAGAATCAGGTTTGGGACAGTTATTTGTTTCCTCTATACATCAGTAATGCTTAAAATATACAAGACCTATAAGCACACATTTACAGATAGACTTAAAACAGGATTCAATAATTTAAAATAACTGTTAGACTCTTCCTTTTTTAAATTTTAAATTAATTAATTTATTTTTAGTTTTCAACATTCACTTCCATAAGCTTTTGAGTTTTAAATTTTCTCTGCCTCCCTCCCATCCCTCCTCCCCAAGACAGCATGCAATCTGATATGGGCTCTACCTATTCATTTATATTAAGCATATTTTCACATTAGTCATGTTGTAAAGAATTAGAATGAATGGGAGGAACCACGAGAAAGAATAAACAAAACAAAACAAAACAAAACAAAACAAAACAAAAGAGAGCAAATAGTATACTTCCATCTGCATTCAGACTCCACAGTTGTTTCTCTGGATGTGGATAGTGTTTTCCATCATGAGTCTTTTAGAGTTGTCTTAGATCCTTGCATTGCTGAGAAGGGCTAAGTCTATCAAAGTCAGTTGTCACGCAATGTTACTGTGTACAGGGTTCTCCTGGTTCTGCTCACTTCACTCAGCATCAGTTCATGTTAGACTCTTCCAAGATGTTGAGACCCCCAAACCATCAAAACATAAAGCCTTTCACAGAACTGCTGATTAAGCGTTTTTTACATTGCACCTCAGCTCCACGTGGTCCAAACAACTCAAATCAGGTAAGTGTCCTCTGACAAGGCAGATAGGGAAATTGAGCTCTATTCCCCTGTCAGTGGTACCCTTTCTAATACAATACCTCCTGCCACCAGTTAGCTCAGAGCAAGGGACCCGGGATCTCCAACAGCTGGAACTCACAAGATAGTCTTCAAGATTCTGTGTACACATCCCTGTATCACTATGTGGTCACCTGTACTTTGGTGGAAAAAAAAAAAAAAACCAACCCACAAAATAGAAAAGGCAGCCAGGGGCCCCAGGCCCAGTCTAAGCCTCCCTAGCCAAATACCTGCTCTATCTACATGCCTTTTGGGAGCATTTGTCATAGGGCCAAAGTGGGGGAAAGGGTGGCCCCTCCTCCCATCCCTTGTGGGAGAGGCCCTAAGAATTCTTTCTCAATCTGCAGCCGGAAAGAGAAAAAGAGCTCCCAAGACTGACTCACTTCCTTTTCAGGAACTCTGAATCAGCAGCTCTTCCTGGTCAATAGCCAATAAGGAGATTGTTTTTATCATCTCCAAAGCATCCAGGTCCTTCAATGCTACCTGGAAGAAGGTAGGTCAGCTCTGCACATGCTCCCTGGCTCCTGCTGGAAATATAAATTGTAGTTACCAAGCATACATGACGTAATCACTACAGTATCTGCAAAATGAACAAAACTTGTCTTTCTACTTACAGAGTAGCATCAAACTGCATTAGACCTTGAATTCTCAAAGTCCTTTGTAGAAACAACTACCCTCATAGAAGGGAAATTGAACGTGTATAAGTCTGTAGCCTCTCCAGTAGTGTGGCCATTGTAAACATTCAGCATGCAGTGTGATTCCTCACAAAAAAGATCATCGTGCTGTGAGGGAAATGAGTCTCAAAACCTCAGTTCTGGAAATTTTTCTCAGGCATGCAGAGGTTAAGTGATTTACCTAGGAACACCAGCTAACAATGATCAGAAGCATAATTTGAACCCAGGTTTAACACTCTATCCACTATGCCATCTTTCCTCTCACCCAAACTCATACAACTAGTAATGGCAGATCAAACACTCCAGACTAAGTCTTCTAACTCCTAGTCTGCTGCTCTACCTGTGCTCCGGAATGAATGAGTGAATGAATAAATGAATGAATGAATGATCTTGTCATGGGAACCACACCCAAGCAAATTACTCACCTAGTCAGTGAATACAGAAGACTTTATAGAAAATTACTATATATCAGATTATGTGGGTGTTGTTTTTCAAATGATTATAAAATGTCAGGGATTCATATTATAATGAACTCATAGAGTAATCCCCCTTCTGGCGGATTCTCTCCTAGGAGACTAATTAACCTGACAAGTTAAATCCCTAGGGTTGACTAGGGAGACCAAATAAATAGATAACCTTCAAATAAAATAAAGTTGGTCTTTGAATGCTACCCTAGGGGACTCAGGTATACTAGCATGCTCCTGTTTTCTGTCAGTCTCTCCCATGGGAACAGATGGCTAACTATATTGAATATATAAATATTCACGGTACGCCTAGATAAACTTAGAAAGTATAGTCCAACATATGTAGGATGTAGGGTATATCTAGTTAGCTAGGTAGTTAGCTAGATGATAGATAGGGGGAGAGAGAGGGAGAGAAAGAAAGAGAGAGAAAGAGGGAGAGAAAGAAAGAGAGAGAGAGAGAGAGAATATTTATTAAGATCCTACTTTGTATGAGCCAAGCCCTGTACTAAACATTGGAGATACAAAAGTGGGCCTTAGGGCAGAGGCATCTCTAGGGTGGGAAGGCTGCTAAATGGCTATATAAGATATAGAACTTGCCCCAGGAGAATGTGAACTTCTTGAGGGCAGGGACTATTTTATTTTTGTCTTTGCATCACTATGGCTAAGTACAATTCTGGCAATTAGTAAGCACTTAATAAATGCTAGTTAAATTGAATCACAAAGTCTCTAGGGAGTTTCTTTTCTTTTCTTTTTTTTGACTAGGCAATGGGGTTAAGTGACTTGCCCAGGGCCACACACAGCTAGTGTTATGTGTCTGAGACTGGATTTGAACTCGGGTCCTCTTGAATCCAGGGCTGGTGCTCTATCCACTGTGCCACCTAGCTGCCCCTAGAGAGTTTCTAAAGAAACAAACTTGATTTTTAATATTTTTATAACTGGATTTCAATATAATTGGATTCCTTTGTCATTCTATGTATTTCATTTTGTGTCTTTGAAAACATGATTCTGAAAAGGGATCTGTAGGCTTTAATAGACCGTCAAGGGGATTGAGGATACACACAAAAAAGCTTAAAAACCTCAGCTCTAGAGCATCACATTATCAACAAGTGCAGGATTTTTTTTTTTTAATTCTAATCAGTTCTTGGAACATAACATGTCCTAATTTAGTGATACTAAGTTTTGGTCAGATGATTTTATTCCCATATTTTGCAGAAAAAAAATCAAGATGAAATGCTATGAGCTCCTTCTTCTTCACTCTTTTTCATCTCCTACCACTCATATGTTTCCTGTCCCCATATCCTCCTTCACAGCTGTCTCTTATGATGAGGTAGCCATTCTCCTTACCAAGGTTAACTCCTTCACCTGCTCAAGCAACCTGGCTTCTTACCTCATCCTTCCACCAAAACTGCTCTCTCCAAATTTACTAATGATCTCTTAATTGCCAAATCCAATGGCCTTTTCTCATTTTTTTCTTTTATCTTTTCTTTTGGTAGCCTTTGATACTGTTGATTACCCTTTCTTTCTTCCTTGACATTCTCCTTCCTCTAGGTCAGGCCCGCACAATCTGTGGATGTTTTCCTCTACATTTTTATGCTGGTTGGCCCAAAATCTTTTGGTGGGCCTGCTTGAGGTTTTTGAGGACACCATCATTCTCTGGTTTTCCTCCTGCCTATCTGATCACTCCTTCTCTGTCTCCTTTGCTGCATCTTCTTTCAGAACATGCTCTAACCATAAGTGTTCCTTGGGGGTCCTGTCCTGGATCTCTTCTCCCTCTATGCTACTTCACTTGGTGATCTCATCAACTCCCATAGATTTAATTACCATCTCTATGCTGACAATTTCCAAATCAAACTATCCCACCCCAACTTCTCCACTGGTCTTCAATCTCATATCTCCACCAGCCTTTCAGATATCTCAAACCAGATGTCAGGTGGACATCTTAAAGTCAACATGTGCTAAATGGAGTGCCTTATCTTTCCCTCTAAACCTTCTCCATTACTGGAGAGGGCAATACTATCTTCCCAGTCCCTCAGGCTTGCAACCTAGGCATGTTATCCTCAATTCTTCATTCTCTCTCCCTTCCCCTCCCCACTCTCCCAACTTCTAATCTTTTGCTAAGGTCTGTTGATTTGCAACATCTCTGGAATATGTACCTTCCTGTTCCCCAACATTGTCACCACTCTAGTGCAGGCTTTCGTCACCCTATGCCTTGACTTTTGCAATGGGCTGCTGGTGGGTCTGCCTTCCTTACATCTCTCCCCACTCCAATCCATCCTGCATTCCTGCAAAGTGATTTTCGTAAAGCACAGGTCCAACCATGTCCTCTCCCTACTTAATAATCTCCAGTGGCTTCTATTGTCTCCAGGATCAAACACAAATCTTCTGTTTGGCATTCAAAGCCCATCATAACCTACCCCCTCCTACCTTTCCAGTCTTCTTACACCTTATTTCCAAACATCTACCCTTCGATTCAGGAACACTGGCCTCTTTCTGTTCTATAAATAAGACACTCCATCTCTCTGCTCCGGGCATTTTCTCTGGCAGCCTCCCATACCTGTAATGCTCTCCTTCCTCAACTCCATCTACTGTCTTCCCTAATTTACTTTAAATACCAGTTAGGTGGCACCATAGTGCTCAGAGCACCAGGCCTGGAATCAGGAAGACTCATTTTCCTGAGTTCAAATCTGGCCTCAGACCCTTACTAGCTGTGTGACCCTGCAAGTCACTTAACCCTATTTGCCTCAGTTTCCTCATCTGTAAAATGAGCTGGAGATGGCAAATTACTCCAGTATCTTTGCCAAGAACACCCCAAATGGGATCACGAAGAGTGGGACACAACTCAATAACAACAAAAATCCTATTTTCTCAATGGGTAGGGGAGAAGGTGGAGGGAGGGAGATAATTTGGAGTTGAAAAGAAAAATAAAATGAAGTGAAAAATAAAATAAAATCCCATCTTCTACAGGAAGCCTTTCCAATCTCTCTTAATTCTAGTGCCTTTCCTCTCTCAATTCTTTTCTATTTGTCTTGTACCTACATTGTTCCTACATGTTTGTTTGCATGTTGTCTCCCCCATCAGACTGTGAGCTCTTTGAGGGCAGGGACTGTCTTTTGGCTCTTTTTGTATCCTCAGCACTTTGGCACAATGCCGAGCACATGGTAGGTATTTAATAAATGTTTATTGAATGACTGAAATTGAAAGCTTGGCCTCTTAAAATTTCTGAACTTTTTTTGATCACATATGCCTATTAGTAAAACAATTGTTAAATAGATGCTTAAAATGTTTGTGGCACTGGCCATCCTATGAAGTCTGCATGGGGTTAGGATTGAGATTTGGACACTCCAGGTGACACGTGTTCTGGCTGGGGCATTTCCCATGGGGTGCTGAGTCTATGCCCAGGCTACTACTTCCAGAGAGAGACATATACTTTGGCTTCTTGACAAAGGGCAAAGAGGGAGGTGGGAGGAGAAAGTGACAGAGAAAGGTAGCACATGGCTAGGAGCCAGATCCCTCTGTTTGCTCATGTCTCTTTATCAAGATGTCATAATAGTACTTGTCTTGCCCAAAGTAGCCTAGGCACAGACTTTGCACCCCCTGGGAAGTACCCCAGGTGGAACACATGTGTCTCTCCTGAAGCAACTAGGACACAGATCTATTCCTAAAAGTGTTCCATGGTACATTCACCCGTATATATGTGTGTATATATATATATATATATATATGTGTGTGTGTGTGTGTGTGTGTGTGTGTGTGTGTGTGTGTATATGTCTACACATATACATATATACACATACACATATATATGTATATATGTGTATATGTGTGTGTGTGTATGTATATATATGTATGTGTGTACGTATATATGTAAATTTATTTATAAATTATACCTACAGAATGCTACCATACTCATATATTACATATGTTGTAAAACACAAGGTAAAAATTTTTAAAGAATGAGATGAAGATGAAATTAATGATATTTCCAATATATTTTTATTTTATTTTCTAATGATACAAAAATCTTTTTACACTCACTAAAATACTATTGATCAGGATGTTTTTTAGTGAGAGCAATGTGATTGAATAAGCTTCAGTATTTTAGAAAAATCACTGTGTATGTGTATATCCTGGGGGAAAGCGGGGACTTGGCAATAATAATTGCTTGCTAGGAATAAATTATTCAATTAATTATTTAATTTGATCAATTTACCTCACCAAAGAGCTGAATTTCTTTTGGTTAGATACTTTTAAAATGGAAAGATACATAGTACAAACAATAAAATTATAGGTCATAATAAGTCAGTGAGCCTAATAGCTTTTCAACAGGAGTCATATTTCCAGGGATGTGCTGGTAAATGTTTAACAATTGACTTTCCAGGGGAGGGAATGTACTCATGTCACACTTTTAAGTTCAATCGGCATTATTAACATTTTCTCCCTTATTTTTTAAACTGTAGACAATAAAACAATAAATCAAGTCCTAATTTGGAGCATTTGGTGATTTCTGAGGTATAAAATGCTTATGTTGAAAAATACAACAAGCAGTTCTATGGGGCCAGTTTGAGCTGGGTACAGCACAGCAGTATAAATACATTACTCATTCTTACACAATTCTGCTTTGTGGATGATATTGGACCTTAATTTCCAAATACGTACGGATGTTTTATTTGTATTTTTGTAGGAGCAACAAGAAAGCCAGTTTGACTGGATTGTAGAGTATGGGAAGGAGAGAAATACTGAAGAGGTAGGTTGGGGCCAGTTTGCCAAACAAAGTGGGCTATAGGCCGAGTGGTGCTATGTTAAATCTATCAGTGAATTGTGAAATCAATAATGAATATATTTCTTTGCCCCGCATGCTTTATTTGAAAAGACAAGGTGGCCCTTCAATTTGAAGAAAAAGAGGAAAATTGGCCAAGCAAAATGTGAAGTCTAGCACATGTGAATTTCAAATGGAGTTTTTCTATAGTGAGGACTGCCTTTCTGACACGTGCTCAGGTCCTTCAGATTAGGAGGCTGACATTGGGCCTATTGCGCTAAGCAGGCAGCACTTGGCATAATAGGTCCCTGGAATGCTGGATAGATCTCCTGTACAGCATTCATGGGCAGACACTAACAAGAGTCCCATAGAATGTATACATGTGGATGGATGGTTCATGATCTTTACAGATGAGATCACCTATCCATTGCAGCACTGAACTTTTTAAAGAGTATCCCAGTGAGCTAAAAGGAAAAAGCAAATCTTTAGTTTCATTAAGGAAATAGCCATGATCTTCTCATATTTTTTCCAAAAACCATTTTATATTTTACCTTTTCTTCAATCTCTTTACCATTCTATAATAATGATAATGTTAGTAGTTAGCCTTATATGGTGCTTTAAAGAGAACAGGAAAGGGAAATGGAAGGGAATAAGCATTTATATAGCCCCAACTATGTTCCAGACACTGTGTTAAATGCTTTACAAATATTATCTTCACTTTAAAGTTTGAGGACTGTATTACAATTATATTCATTTTATTCTCACCACAACCCTGAGAGGTAGGTGTTTATATTATCCCCATTGTACAAAGGTGGAAACTGAGGCAGGTGGCGGCTAAGTGACTTGCCTGAAGAGACTTGTCATACAGCTAATAAGTATCTGAAGTTGGATTTGAACTCATGCTTTCCTGACTCCAGGCCTAGAGCTCTGTCTATTGGGCCACCTAGCTGCCTCTAGATCAGGGCTTCCTCATGTTTTTTGTGTCGTGGATTGTTTTGGCAGTCTGGGAAGCCTATGGACCCCTTCTCAGAATAATATTTTTAAATATATAAAATAAGATGCATATTATTAACAAAGGAAACCAATTATGCTGAAATGTAATCAAAACTTTAAAAAAATCAAGTTCAGGGATCTCAGGTTAAAAACCCCTGTTTGAAAGGGAAGACAGACAGTAGAAATGACCACAGCTTCTTTTGGTCTCTCTGGCACTGATAATGTCTTGGCTAGAATTTTTCTAGAGCCATTACTGAACGTTCCCTCATTTGCTATTCCATTCATTCATTCCCTCACTCATTAATTCAAATATTTATTGAGTACCTATGATGGCCACAGTACCAAATATTTCCTCGAGAGTCAATGTGACATAATGGATAGAGAGTTGGACTGCAAGCCAGGAGGAAGACCTAGGTTCAAGTCTACCCTCCGAATGCTTTCTGGCCTATGGTAGCACAGAAATGAAACTGACCCCAACAAGTAACTTCAAGAGAGACCTGACTGGTAGAATGAGTGTCCTTACCATGGAGTTCCCTGAACCAGTGAAATTTCTGGTTCATCTCTGTTCCCTACCACACGTCAATTCCGTGAATACAGAATCATGATGTCTCATTTAGACTACATGGGTGTTATTTTTGTTGTGCATCTTGTTACAGAAAATGCATACAGGGCACTGACTAACACTACCAACAACATAGAATCGCACATGGGAGGAAGAGTAGATGCTGACTTCATTTGGTAGTCCTAAAAGGAGTATTAAAATCACACCCTTTGGTAACAACACTTCCACAAACAGGAGAGTTCACAAGCTGAGAAAGAAATATAGGTGTTTATGATATGTGTGTATGTGGCACACATATGTACATATGTCTGTATACATGTATGCAAAATTTACATATAGGCGTACACAAAATATACGCTCACATACATGTATATACATATATATTCTATTAGACCCTTCAGTGCTGGAAAAGCAGCATGGTACAGTCAGAGCACTTGTCTTAGAACCTGAAGCCCTGGCTTGTATCCCAGCTACAAAAGTTACTATCTGTGTCACTCGAGCCAAATCACTTAACATCTGAGCCTCAGTTTCTTCAGCTACAAAGTGGGGTTGGTAATACTTGCATTATCTAATAGAAAAATAATTTAGTAGGTATGATTATATATATTTGAGATATATTAATAGAAAAATATATAATTAGAAATAGCTAACTGATAATACTTGGCATCTTCCTTGCAACATTGCTGTGAAGAAAGTGCTTTGTAAACTGCGAAGCAATATAGTATTGCGAACACTTCTTTTTTAGCATCCACATTAATGGGAAACATAAACCCGTGAGGCCACAGATCAGGTTTTTGTTAACTCGCGTCCCCTCTAATACGGTGTTTCATGGTTGTTGAGTGAACGAATGAGAGAACAAACAAGCAAATGAATGAATAAATATGATATTCCAAAATACAGACTTACTTTTCCAAAGCCAGCCATGAAATAGAAATAAAATAACTTCAATCAATCGGCAAGCATTTATTAAGGATGTACTAAATACTAGGCACTATCTATAGTCATGTGAAAAAATGCTCTGAATCACTATTGATTAGAAAATTCAAATCAAAACAACTCTGAAGTAACACATCACACCTATCAGATTGGCCAACATGACAAAACAGGAAAATGATAAATGTTGGAGATGTGAGAAAATTGGAACCACTAATGCATTGTTGGTAGAGTTGTGAACTAATCCAACCATTTTGGAGAGCAATTTGGAACTATGCCCAAAAGGCTATAAAAATGTGTATCCACTTTGACCCAGCAATAGAACTTCTAAGGCTGTATCCCAAAAAAGTCATAAAAATGGGAAAAGGACCCACATGTACAAAAATATGTAGCAACTCTTTCTGTGGTGGCAAAAAATTGAAAGTTGAGGGGATGCCCATCAATTGGGAAATGGCTGAGCAAGTTGTGGTAGATGAATGTAATGGAATACTATTGTGCTATAAGAAATGATGAGCAAGTGGACTTCAAAAAAACCTGGAAAGACTTGTATGGACTGATGCTGAGTGAAATGAGTAGAACCAGGAGAACATTGTACACAGTAACAGCCACGTTGTGAGATGACTAACTTTGATAGACTTAGTTCTTCTCAGCAATGCAAGGATCTAAGACATCTCCAAAGGTCTTGTAGTGGAAAATACTATCCATATCCAAAGAAAAAACTATGGAGTTTGAATGCAGATCGAAGCATTTTTTTTCTTCTGTTTTGTTTTGTTTCCTCTTTCTTGTGGTTCCTTCTACTGGTTCTAATTCTTCCTTACAACATGACTAATGTGAAAATATGTTTAATGGGAATGTATATGTATAGTCTATATCAGATTGCATGCCGTCTTGGAGAGGGAAGTGGGGAGCCAGGGGGAGAAAAATTTAAAACTCAAAAGTGTATGAAAGTGATTGCTGAAAACTAAAATTAAATTAATAAAAATAAATAAATAAATAAATCCTAGGCACTGTGCCAGGTAGGTTCTGAGAGGATAAAGACAAAGGTGCTGGCCTCAAGGAGCTTCCCTTCTAACAGGGAAATATCAGACATGAAATGTAGCCAGACCTTCTTTTATCCTCAGTGGACATTCACAATTGATTAGAAATGCTTTCAATTTTCCCATATCTTTTCCAACATTTATCATTTTCCTGTTTTGTCATGTTGGCCAATCTGATAGGTGTGATGTGGTACCTCAGAGTTGTTTTGATTTGCATTTCTCTAATCAATGGTGACATAGAGCATTTTTTCATGTGACTATAGATAGTACCTAATATTTAGTATATCCTTCATAATATTTGTGATAATTACAAAACATGTCAGCATCTGTTCTGGAATGTGAGTACTAATAAAGTATACTTGACTGATGAGGAATCTCTGGAGCAGAAGAGTCAAAACTTCAGTCACCTCGCTGAAGCTTTCTCAAGCAGGAATCATTCCAAGGTTAAAGCAATCACAGTCACAAAATCTCAATCACAGCAATGGAAAGGACCGCAAAGTCCATCTAATCCAACTTGTATCTGGACAGGAATCCCTTCTACAACATATCCAATAAGTTGTGAAACAGCTTTTGCTTGAAGGATTCCAAAGAGAGCAAACAGTTCTCTCTCTAGGCAGACCATTGCATTTTGGCATAGCTCTTCTCAGGGATGTGCTGGTAAATGTTTAACAACCAGTTACATTGGGGGAAAAATGCACAGACATGCTTTTAAGTTTAATCTGCATTAACATTTTCTCCATCACTTTCTAAAGTCTAGAAATCAATAAAACAACAAATCAAGTCCCGAATTGCAGCATGTGTTGATTTCTGAGATGTAAATGCTCAAACCGATAATTTTACAACCGGCTCTCTCAAGCCTGAGGAGTTGGCTCCAGCACACAGCTAGCTCTAACTGTGAAGAAGTTTTTCATCAAATCAAGCCTAAATGAGTCTCTCTGGACCTTCCACTTGTTACAACTAGTTGTACCCTCTGGGACCAAGTAGAATAAGTGTAATCCCTGTTCTAGGTGACAGCTCTTCAATATTTTAAGGCTATTATACAGTGATAAGAATACTGAAGTGAGAAGTTGGCTCACATTCCAGCTCTTCCACTTATTGCTTGTATGTCCTTGGGCAAGTCACTGAATTTCTCTGGAGCTCAGTTTTTTCATCTGTAAAATTAAGAAGTTAGACCAAGTGAATGCTGACTAACTCTAATTATGATTCCCCGATCTTATCCTCTCCTCCCTTCCCCTCTCCGCAGCTCTGTGTCGTCCTAGCTAAACACAACCAATTCCTTCATTTGGTCCTTCTCATCCTGGCTGCCCTTTGAAGAAATATGTGAAAGGGCTAGGGTTAGAGTCCAAATATAAGACTTTATTACTTTGATCAAAATTACATTGTAATTAAAAGTAAAACCAAAGTATTTTACAATAGTTGACGTAATCCTTAGCACAAGATTAAAAATGGAAATGCTGTTTTTCTCTTTATCATGTGGAAGTGGTATTTCTTTTATTTTTACTTTTAATATTTGGAATATTTTTAATGCCACCAAGGCATGTATATTTCAAAATACAGAAGAAACTTATAGTCATATTCTGACTCTGTGTATGTTTTTTTTTTTTTAACAAGGAATTGGTTTTTACATAGGGTCATTTTTCCACTTGCTTGCTTTTTCAATTCTGTTCTTTGATTGCTTGAAGCATAGAAATCTCTTGCTGCCATCCCACAATTTTGATGAGATGTTCACTCGTAGCGACTGTGGCATGCAGTTGGATGGGCAGCCCATTGAGTTAGTCTATCAGTACATAGATATTGAACGGCACTGCAGAGGGACAATGAGCCAGGCTCAGAATTGACGAGAAGAAAGAGAAGCAGGCTGGATTGCTTTTGGGAGATTGTGCAGTGTTTTTAATGATCGCAGCTGCTCCCTGACACAAAACCAATCTTTTTAACATCGATATTCTTCTGGAGATGTGATATGGCTGCAAATCATGGACTCTCACAACCTCCAGTGAGTCAGAACTGTGGGTGACTTGAAGGTCAAAGGAGGGGTGCATAAAGGGCATTAAGTAGGTAGTGTCATCTTACCCACAATGACTTTTGCTTAAGAAACAGTGTCAAAGACATCATCCCTGAAAGATGTAACTGGAAAAGGAGGAGCACGAATCACAGGGTGAGAACAATGTGTGAGGACTCCTCCACTGCTACACAGAATGTTAGAAGCCCTGAAGCAGGGGTTCTTTACATAGGGGTCACCATCCATTCTTTACCCCATGCCATCTGATTCCTCATTCCCACCTCTCCTCAACCATCCCACCCCAAAGGTTCATCCTAATTCCACCCAGCCCTTCCATTGTGCCTTCTGGAATGCCTATTCTGTAGACAACAAACTTCCCTTCATCTCAAATTTTTTTCCTCTCCCACTCCTTCCATCTACTGGCTCTTACTGAAACCTTGCTTCCCCCTAATTACATAGCCTCCCTGGCTATCCTTTTCAGTACTGCCTATACCTTTACTCACTGTCCTTGGCTCACAGGTAGATGCAAGGGAGTTGGAATGTTCTTTGTTCCCCATTGCCACTTCTAGGTTCTCCCCCTTCCTCCATCACTCAGTAACCTTTCTTCATTTGAGGTTATCTACCACCCAATCAAAATCCTATTATCTGTAATCTACAGACCCCCGTCTCACTCCCCTTTCATCCTCAATTGGTTTGTTACCTGGCTTATAATTTTTCTCACCTCCTCAACTCCTGCCCTCATACTAGGGGACTTGAACATATATATACTGATTTCCCTTCAAATACCCTAACCATTTAGTTTCTCAACCTAGTCAATTCATGAGCTACTCCTCCACCCCACCTCAGCCACACTCAAGGATGGTGAGCTTGCCATCACCCACAAATCTACCACCACCATGTTCAAGAATTCTGAAATCCCCTTATCCAGCCAATCTGTTGGCTTTTCACCTCTCCCTCTGCCTTCCCTTACATAACCCTATCCTTCATCCACACCATGACCTCCAATCCCTTGACTCTTCAGTTCTCTCCCAGGTCATCTCCCTTGCATTTCTCTCTTCTTCTCCTCATCTTGATTCCTTGGTGAACCAATTCAACTCTACACTGTCTTCCTCTCTTGAATTTGTATCCCTCTTATCATATCACCAATTCTGCCCAGCCAGACCTCAGCCTTGGATCACTCCCACCGTTTGTTGCCTTTGCTCCCACACATACATTGCCAAACGAAAGTGGAGAAAATCATGCAACCATTCTGACCAGGTCCACTACTAATTTATATTGTCTAATCTGAAATGGGCCCTCACTGCTGCTAGGTAATCCTACTATCCATCCCTTATTAATTTACTATCCTACCCTCCATAGCAGCTCTTCCAAACCTTTACTTTCATTCTCAAACCTTCCACAGCACCTCCTCCCCTGAGTCACTCAGCTGAGAATCCTGCCTCATTTTATAGAAAAAATTGAGGCCATTTGCCATGAGCTCCATCTTTTCCTTACTCATACCTTCTGCCACTTTCTCCTCCTTCACACCTGTCTCACACAATAAAGTGGCGTTATTTCTTACCAAGTCTAATCCCTCTACTTGTTCAAGAGATACTATTCCATCCCATTTCCTCCAACAGATTGGGCCCTCTGTCATCCGTACTTTTTCTATTTATTTTCAATTTCACCCTCTCTACTGGCTCATTTCCTACTCACTACAAACATGCTCATGTCTCTCCCATCCTGAAAAAAATCTCTCTTGGTCCTTTCATCTCAACTATTGTCATCCTATATCTCTTCTGCTCTTTGTAGATAAATTTTTTGAAAAAGTCATCTACAATAGTTACCTCCATTTTGCCTCTTCTCACTCTTTCTGATCTTGAGGGATAAAACTGCCAATTATTTTTGTAATTTTTTTCCATTCTTCTTCCATTTGTTCTCCTGCTTCCATTTTCATTCCTTGGGATGACTTTACTTAGTTGGATATTTTGTTAGGCTTTCTTTTTTTTTTAATTTTTAATTTTTTAAATTTTTTATGGTAATTTTTATTTATTTTTTTGTTTTCAACATTTACTTCCACAAGATTTTGAGTTCCAAATTTTCACCCCATCTCACCCTTCCCCCTACCCCAAGATGGCATGTATTCTGAATACCCCTTCCCCAGTCTGCCTTCCCTTCTATCTCTCACCCCCCTCTTTTATCCCTTTCCCTTTCAATTTTCCTGTGGGGCAGGATGGATTTCTGTACCCCATTTCCTGTATTTCTTATTTCCCAGTTGCATGTGAAAACTTTTTTTTAAACATGTGTGTTTAAAACTTTGGCTTTCAAATTTTCTCCCTTCCTCCCTCCCCACCCACCCTCATTGATAAGGCAAGCAACTAAATATAGGTTATATATGTGCAGTGATGCAAAACACTTCCATAGTAGACATGCTATGAAAAACTAGCTCTATTTCCCTTAATCCTATCCCACCCACTCCCATTTATTCTATTCTTTCTTTTGACCCTGTCCCTCCTCAGAAGTACTTGCTTCTGATTACCCTCTTTCCCAATCTGCCCTCCTCTCTATCATCCCCCTACTCTCTTGTCCCCTTCCCCCACCCATTTTCCTGTAGGGTAAGACAGATTTCCATACCCAGTTGAGTGTGTATGTTATTCCCTCCTTAAGTCAAATTCTATGAGAATAAGATTCACTCATTCCCTCTCACCTTCCCCTGTTTCCCCTTCACTGTAAGAGCCTTTTCTTCTCTGTTTTTTTTGTGAGATAATTTACCCCGTTCTACCTTTCCCTTTCTCCTTATCCTAGTATAATCCTCTCTCACCCCTTAATTTTATTCTCCAGATATGACCCCTTCATTTTCAACTCACCCTGTGCCCTCTATCTATATATCTGTACATATAATTTTTTCCCCTCCAACTACCCTAATACTGACAAAGGTCTCATGTGTTACAAATATCATCTTTCCATGCAGGAATGCAAACAATGCAACCTTAATAAGTCTCTTATGATTTTCTCTTTCCTGTTTGCCTCTTCATGTTCCACTTGAGTCTTGTATTTGAAAATCAAATTTTCTATTCAGCTCTGGTCTTTTCATCAAGAACGCTTGAAAGTCCTCTATTTCACTGAATGACCATTTCTTCCCCTGCAGGATTATACTCAGTTTTGCTGGGTAGGTGATTCTTGGTTGTAATCCTATCTCCTTTGCCCTCTGGAATATTATATTCCATGCCCTGTGGTCCCTTAATGTAGAACCAGCTAAATCTTGTATTATCCTGATTGTGTTTCCACAATACTTGAATTGTTTCTTTCTGGCTGTTTGTAATATTTTCTCCTTGACCTGGGAACTCTGGAATTTGGCTACAATATTTCTAGGAGTTTTCCTTTGGGGATCTCTTTCAGGAGGAGATCGGTGGATTCTTTCAATTTCTATTTTGCCCTCTGGTTCTAAAATATCAGGTCAGTTTTCCTGGATAATTTCTTGAAAGATGATGTCTAGGCTTTTTTTTTAATCATGGCTTTCAGATAGTCTAATAATTTTTAAATTCTCTCTCCTGGATCTATTTTCCAGGTCAGTTGTTTTTCCAGTGAGATATTTCACATTGTTTTCTAATTTTTCATTCTTTCAGATTTGTTTTACAGTGTCTTGATTTCTCATAAAGTCACCAGCTTCCAATTGCTCTATTCTAATTTTTAAGGAAGTATTTTCTTCAGTAAGCTTTTGGACTTTCTTTTCCATTTGGCCAATTTTGCTTTTTAGGACATTCTTCTCCTCATTGGCTTTTTGGATATCTTTTGCCATTTGGGTTAGGCTATTTTTTTAAGGTGTTATTTTCTTCAGTATTTTTTGGGGTCTCCTTTAGCAAGCTGTTGACTTGTTTTTCATGATTTTCTTGCAAAACTCTTAGTTTTTCCTCTACTCAAATCCCTTTTGAGTTCTTCCAAGGCCTGGGACTGATTCATATTCTTCTTGGAGGCTTTGGATGTAGGAGCTTTGGCTTTGTTGTCTTCTTCTGGTTGTATGTTTTGATCTTCTTTGTCACCAAAGTAAGATAATGTAGTCTGATTCTTTTTGCGATGCTTACTCATGATCCCGGCCAATTACTTGAGTTTTAAACTCTTTGTTAAGGTAAAAGTCTGCTTCCAATGTGGAGAATGTATTGTCCCAAGCTTCGGGGGTTTGTACAGCTGTTTTCAGAGATACTTCTAGGGACCTGAAAATTTTCAGTTCTTCCAAGGTGCTATGATAAGGGGCGAGGTGTTTTTTCTCCGCTGCCACAACAGGCTTCACCATATCAGCACTCCTCCTCACCCCAGGACCGCCCCTCAGAACTGCGACCCAGATCCAAGCACGAGCAAAGCAAGAGATTCCTGCCTCAGCACTGGCAAAGAGAACCCTGCAATCCCCCTCTGATCAGCCACTTGATTCCCCCTCTGTGGGCCAGAAGCTCAGGAAACAGTCGTGGCCCTGGGGGCAGCTGAGACCTAGCTCCTTCTCTCACCGCAGTCACAGACTTTTCACACTGACCTTCTGTTCGTGGGTTGAGAAATCTGGAAACCGCCACAGCTGCTTGCGATTCAGTCCTCTGAGGCCTGCTCCAGGGTCTCTGTGGCCTGCGTGCCCACACCAAATTATGCTCCTCTCCCCACCTGGCGCAATATACCTTTCTGATCAACCATCCAGGCTGTCTTTGGATGGAAATTTGTTTCACTCTTTTTGTGGGTTCTGCTGCTTTAGAATTTGTTTAGAGCCATTTTTTATAGGTATTTGGAAGGGTTTGGGGGGGGAACTCAGGCAAGTCACTGCTTTCCCTCTGCTATCTTGGCTCCGCCCCCTAGGCTTTTTTTAAAATGGTTTTATCTCCCCAACTGATTAATAGTCAAAGGATATGAACAGACAGTTTTCAGATGAAGAAATTAAAGCTATCTATAATCATATGAAAAAAATGCTCTAAATCACTATTGATTAGAAAAATGCAAATCAAAACAACTCTGAGGTATCACATCACACATGTCAGATTGGCCAACATGACAAAACAGGAAAATGATAAATGTTGGAAAAGATGCGGGAAAATTGGAACACTAATGCATTGTTGGTAGAGTTGTGAACTAATCCAACCATTTTGGAGAGCAATTTGGAACTATGCCCAAAAGGCTATAAAAATGTGCATACCCTTTGATCCAGCAATAGCACTTCTAGGGCTGTATCCCAAAGAGATCATAAAAATGGGAAAATGACCCACATGTACAAAAATATTTATAGCAACTCTTTCTTTGGTGGCAAAGAATTGAAAATTGAGGGGATGCCCATCAATTAGGGAATGGCTGAACAAGTTTTGGTATATGAATGTAATGGAATACTATTGTACTGTAAGAAATTATGAACGATGGGGCAGCTAGGTGGAGCAGTGGATAGAGCTCCAGCCTTGGAGTCAGGAGGACCTGAGTTCAAATCCAGCCTCAGACCCTTGACACTAGTTGTGTGACTCTGAGCAAGTCACTTAACCCCGATTGCCTCACCAAAAAAAGAAAAAAAAAGAAATGATGAGCAAGCAGACTTCAAAAAAACCTGGAAAGACTTGTATAGACTGATGCTGAGTGAAATGAGCAGAACCAGGAGAACAATGTACACAGTAACAAGGACTTAAGACATCTCCAAAAGTCTTATTTTTTTTGTTTTGTTTTGTTTTGTTTTGGTGCTCACCATGTCCAGCACCTACCCAGTTCTCTCTTGAGTAAAGGCTTCATGATATAAAAGTTTCTGTGCAATCTGCAAGTCTTTGAACTCTCATTCCTTTTTCTTGAACCATATTTTCACATATCCTTCTTCCCCTAAATCACCTTTTCATAGAAACATTACAAATGGTGGTTGGATTCCCCATCTTGTCTTCAAAACTTACACTATAGCTAATGATTAGGAGTACTATTTCAGCTACATTATGGATAGAGAAAAATTCAATAAATATTAGTATAATAGGGGCACATCCATGTAACCACATATGATTATACACCTTACTGACCAACTATAAGTCCATTGTGCATTACTGGTCAGGGAAGAACAATGTAAACAGTGATACTGATGTGGTTTAGGGGTACAAGGATCCCCAAAACTATCAAGGTACAGGGTGGAGTCATCTGGACTCAAGCAGTCTTCCAGTCAAATGGCAAAAAGTTTATTGTAACACTAATACAGTGGGCAGAGCTCCTTAGGGAACTTGCAACTTAATGGGGTGGTGCTAAAGCTTACATAAAAAAAGTTCAGTGAGTGGTGTGCCAAATGTGCTAATTAGTTGGTGTGGGGCAGGATCAAGGAGTGGTCAGCTCCTAAAGGAACATACAGTTTCTGTACCTTGGGCCCCCTCAAGGGGGGAGGGACTTCTAAGGGGTGTGTTTTTGTTCTGTAACAAGATAACCTCCGGAGTTGACATCTATAGCTTGACCTCTGGATTGTGGAAGTTAACTGTGGGAATCAGTACATGATAGTTCTGCTGGTACAAGATAGTCCTGTTCATACAAGGGAAATTCTACAGAGGTCAGCTTGTTCTTGCAACAGGGAGAGATAGTTTGACTCACTGGGGCCCACTCATTAGTCATTGCCAGAGATAGGGTCTTTGGGCTGGGAGAGATATGGTCCTACGGGATCCAAACACAAGCACCCCATCAATGCCCTCTCCCATAGGCCTCCTGTGTCAAAAACCTTGCTGATTCCCACAAAAGGGGTGACTGTGATCTGTGACATCTAGAGAACGGGGCTGATCACACAAGTAAGGAAAACCGAAGGCAGGAGCTTCTTCCATAAAGTGCGGGAAACAAATGCTGTAATCCTGAATCAGCCTCCACTGCCCCCAATTGCCCATGGACAATTGGTGACCATAGCTGCAGAATGAGTACCTAGGTAAGGAGTTTTGCAGGACAAGAGAAAGGGGCATGACCTTTGGGACTCACAATTATCTCTCTAGGGTGTGCCTTGCTATTATTAAGAGATTAACAGAAGCAGATGCTCAGTACCTTTCAGCCTGTAATTACTTCTACAAAAAATACAAGGCAGCTGGGTGGTGTAGTAGGTTAAGTGCTGGACTTGGAGTCAGGATGACCTGAGTTCAAATCCTGCCTCATACACTTACTAGCTATGTGACCCTGGGTAAGCCACTCTTACAGTCTCAGTTTCTTCATCCATAAAATGAAGACAATAATAGTACCTTCCTCCCCAGGCTGTTGTAGAATTGTTGTAGAGTGCTGGACCTAGAGTTAGGAAGGTGAATTAAAATCCAGCCTCAGACACTTAATAGCTATGCGACCCTGAGCAAGTCACTTGACCTCTCTAAGCTTCAATTTCTGCATATGTAAAAAAGGGGACAATTATATTTTTGTTTGTTTGTTTTAGGCAATTGGGGTCAAGTGACTTGCCCAGGGTCACACAGCTAGTAAGTACCAAGTGTTTGGTCTGAGGCCAGATTTGAACTCAGATCCTCCTGACTTCAGGGCCAGTGCTCTATCCACTGCGCCACCTAGCTGCCCCAGATGGGGACAATTATAGAACCTACCTCACAGGGTTGTTGTGAGGATCAAATGAGATAATAATTGGGAAGCACGTTGCAAACCTTAAAATGTTATATAATAATAATAATGATAGCTACACAGTGCCTGGAAAATAACAGGTACTTAATAAATATTTATAGATTGATTACATAGTGCTAAGCACCTGGTGTGTATGTGTATAGACATAGACATATACATATACATATATATATAATGTGTGTACATATACATATAATATTCTAGATACTATTGTTGTTGTTGTAAGAATCAAATGAGATAATATATGTAAAATGTTTTCCAAATACCAAAGTGCTATATAAATACTAGCTATTATTATTGTTACAAGAAGACAGTTGGTATGAGCAAAGGCCTATCGATCCATGGCCATGAAAATCTCCACGATGATTGTGGACACCGGGGCCAAGAGAAAACTCTGCAGCTGGTCCGGATCAGGTCCTACTGGCCCAAGATGGCAGCAGATGTGTGGAGGAAATGTGAGACGTGTGCTCCATGTATTCAAAAGAAAGTATTACTGACTCAAGCTGTTTGTCTGGAGAACATAAGCATCAGAGAAGCTTTTCAATCTGGTGTATATACGTTTCTGGTCTCTGGAAGGAGACTGAAAGAACATATGCGGTATGGTAGCGATGACAGACGATTTCACCCAGTACGCACAGGCTTATCCAGCCAGGAACCAGAAGGTTTCTACGTTAGCCAAGGTGTCTTGGGAAAAGTATTCCTCTGTGTATGGTTTCTCTGCCAGGATACATTCTGATCAAGCCTGAGATTTTTCGAGAGCAAGCTCTTCAAAGAGGTGCCAGGCTTGGCAAGAATCAATAGCTACACCGGCAGCTCCTTGAGGAGAGCCACCACTAGGGCATTTAATCACACACCACTGAGCGTTCTGGGGGAACTGAGGCCTGAGCAGAAGGCTCAGTGGGATTGGTCTGTGGCTCTTCTAGTACATGCATGCAACGCCACCAAGAATGATGCCACAGGTTTTACCTACCTGTTGATGTTTGGAGGATAGCCATAGGGGCCATTTGATCTGTTTTGGGGTCCTGGAACGTGAAAAAGATATGGAGACACAACCCATGAGTGGAGAAGGAGGTCTGTGGCCTAGCTATGGCCTTAGCTCAGAAGAGCAAGGGGAGAAGCAAGCAAGTGTGTATATGATGATCAAGTTCTAGGCTCCAGTCAGAGGATGATACCCTACTAAGAAAATTCTTGTTGCTGTTCAATTGTTTCAGTCACGTCCGATTCTTTGTGACCCCATTGTCTCGGCAGACATACTGGAGTAATTTGTCATTCCTTCTCTAGCTCGTTTTACATATGAGGAAACTGAGGTAAACAGGGTTAAGTGACTTGCCCAGGGTCACACAGCTAGGATGGGTCTGAGGCCAAATCTGATCTTAGGAAGATAAATCTTCTTAATTCCCAGCCTAAGAAACTATTCTGAAACTAAGAAATCATAATGTCCAGGGAAAGCATGCTACAGAAGCTCCTTGTTATCTGAGGAGAATTGGCACTTGAAAAAGACCACTTAAAAGTGAATCCACTTAAAATGAGGTCCAATGTTGCATTGCAAACAGTGAAATAAAGAGATTTTATTGGAACTTTATCTTGAAAAATGGAGCTAAAATTAGAAAAATAAGTTTATTTAATCTTTTATTTAGAAAAATAAATTTATTTTATCTTCTCTTTGACAACATTTAGATTGTCATTGAAATCACGCACTAATTCTTCATGCTAACAATAGCAACAACAAAAATCAAGTGTTTATTGGGTTTTGGAGGTCATGGTTTTCCTGACAATGCATGCCATCTTTCACTTCACATTTCACTTTCATAGAATAATCATAGAAGGTCATTGCTGCGAAAATATTCTAGAGCTTTATCAATTTTCCTACGGGCTCCTCTTACTCCTTTGATATTCAAATCATTCTCTTTTGAAGTCCTGACAGAGAACTTGGTATGTGATGGGTGGAGATGGCTAGTGACAGACTCCAGTATTCAGTGAGGGATGCTTGAGTGAGGGCTAATTTTACAAGTGGGCAGTTCACAAGGGAATATTTTCATGTTATGACATCTTTTGCTTTCTTATGCAAAGCAGCCTTCCCACTCTGCCCTAAAGCCCGCTTTCTTCAGTGGTGAGTTCTTAACCCAGACCATCATTTCATGAGGCTCCCAGGCTACGCTCACTTCACTCTTGGCTCCATCCCTCACTCTTGGGACTTCCCCACCTCCTTACCAGAAGCTTTGCAGCCCTGCTCCCATGTGAGTACCCTCCCCCTGCTTTCCACCTCCCCTCTATATGTTTTCTTTCCCCATTAGAATGCAAAATCCTTGAAGGCAGGAAACCTAGGCCAAGAGAGGTTGAGTGATTTTCCCGGAGTCACACAGCCAGTAAATAACTGAAGCAGATTCACGCTGATGTGTTCCAGTTTAGTGCTCTATCCACTATGCCACAGTACCCTGAGAATCAGGGGCAAGGACTTTCATTAGGCGATCTGTCCCTCCCTATGATATATGAAAACAAGCTATGAGACCAACTTGCTTTCTCTCACCCCCTCTCTTCCTTCCCCCCTTCCTCTATCTCTCTTTGTCTCACTCACTCTGTCTCTCTCCCTCTGTCTCCCTCTGTGTCTGTCTCCGTCTCTGTCTCTCTCTCCCTTTTTCTGTCTCTGTCTGTCTGTCTCCCTCTGTCCGTCTCTCTTACACACACACACACACACACACACACACACACACACACACACACACACACACACACACACTCTTTGAGACTCTGGTTTCACTTTATTGCTTGTAACTTCTTCCAGAAAGCAGCAAGCTGGTGGTTGTTGGTGGTGCATATTTCTTCCTTTCTTTCCCCTTTCCCCCACTTCCACCCCAAGGACACCCAAGGAGCCGTTGAGGAAACTTGTGACTTGAACGCTGTCTTCTGAGGGTAAGTTCATGGACAACATTTTCGATCCCCAGTCTTTTGTGTAGAGGAGGGGGGATTTTGAATCCCCTGGGCAGTGAGATCTGGGAATCTAACTTTCAAGTCGGAAAAGGAACATTTCCTAGGTAATGCCAGCTCTCTCTCTCTGTCTTTGTCTCTGTCTTTGTCTCTGTCTCTGTCTCTGTCTCTCCACCCCCCCTTCCTCCCTTCCTCCCTCCCTTTCTCTCTCCTTCTTCCTCTCCCTCTCTTTCTGCCTTGTAAAAAACCCCAAATTTGAGAGTCTCCAAGTTTGGAAGCTCCAGTGTCAGACTTTCCAGAGAAAGAAAGTAATTTCCTGATGCAGCATGTTCAAAAGAAGAACGTCATCTACATATATCTTACATAGCATCCTATTTGGAGAGTAAAGCCAGTGAGTTACCAGGATAGTGATGGTCTGATGAGAAGGGGATTCCTGGTTCTAAATCTTTCAAAATATAAAGTTTAAATCTCAAGGTAGTATTTTAAGTCTTGGAGGGACTATGTATATCCTTATGGGAGAGAGAGAGAGCCCGTGGGAATGCTAGGGTGGATCCCTATTGGCCACTCCAAGTTCAATTCCCTTCCAGTAGGAGCTGATTGGAGTGCTCTATGTGTTTCTTGGTTCCTGTGAATTGTTTGATTTTTTTTGTTTTGGAGGGTAAAATAACAACTTCTGTATCCTATTCGCATTTGTTACCTTGAGTGCTTTTCTAGGAGGTTAGGGGAGATGGGGAGACACCTTTTACCCACATTCAAGGAAACTTAGAAACAAACTATATCCTAAATATATTTAAGGGTTTTCCTGGAGCAACTCCAGGAAGAAGAAGAAGAAGAAGAAGAAGAAGAAGAAGAAGAAGAAGAAGAAGAAGAAGAAGGTGGTCTTTTTTTCCTTCTAAAATATTCTAGGAAACAATAGAACTTAAATGCTGGTTATTTTGCATTAAAATATTCTCCATTTTCATGTTGGTAACTAAGTGGCACAGTAGATACAGAATTGAGCCTGGAGTCAAGAAGACCTGAGTTCAAATCTAACTTCAAACACTTCCTTTGTGACTGTGGGCAAGTCACTTAACTGCTGTTTGCCTCAGTTCCCTCAAATTAGATAATGTTTATAAAGCACTCAGCATAGTGCCTGGCTCACAGGAATATATATATATATATATATATATATATATATATTTATAATACATATATAATATGTATGTGTAAATACATATACGTATGTATGCATATATAAATATATATGTATGTGTGTATATGCCTATTCCCTTCTCTTTCCTTCCTTTTCAAGGGTACCATTAGTAATTCAAGTTCACAATCTCAATCATCTTTGACTATTGGGCAGCTAAGTGGCACAGTGGATAGTGGCCTGGCGTTAGACAGACCTGAGTTCAAATGTGGTCAAACCTGTGATCCTGGGAAAGTCATTTAACCTCTGTTTGCCTCAGTTTCTTCATATGTAAAAGGGGGATAATAATAGCACCTACCTCTCGGAGTTGTTGTGAGGCTCAAATAAGATATTTGTAAAGTGCTTGGCATAGTGCCTGGCACATAATAGGCACTATATAAATATTAGCTATTATTATCTGACCTGTCAAAGAGTTGAATACCTCTTCAGTCTAAATTACAGCTGGAGGATTAGAGGTCATCTAGCTCAACCTCCTTATTTTACATATAGAAAAATAGCTTAAGAAGGCTTTGTGAGTTGCCTAAATTCACACAGCATATATCATCTATTGTTGTTCAGTCCTTTCAACGACCCCCATTTGGGGTTTTCTTGGCAAGGATGCTGGAGTGGTTTGCCATTTCCTTCTCCAGCTCATTTTACAGATGAGGAAACTGAGGCAAACAGGGTTAAGTGACTTGTCCACAGTCACACAGCTAGTAAATGTCTGAGCTTGGTTTTGAACTCAGGCAGATGAGTCTTCCTGATTCCAAGTCCAGGGCTCTACCCACCATACCACCCAGCTCCCGTCATCACGATCAATTATCTCAGACTCATAGTTTTTGTTGCAGATATTTAATACATAGCATCCAAATTAGAATTGTATGTACTAGACATAATACTTACTATGTAAGATTTGCATCCGGTCAACCCAATACATAGATCACATGCAAACATGTAGTACATGGCATTATCACAAGTAAAATACATCTTACATATATTTCTCTATCAGGGGATATCATCTAGCTACGTATGGCCTAGGACCCCCCAAAGATTCTGGGTTCGAACAGACTGGATCCAGTCCTAAGAAGCTGTGTCCTAGAGGGTCAATTTTACATATCGTACTAGCTACTTTGCATTTATTCTCTTTCAATTTTTGCTGTATATATTTTTATATGTACTTCTTGTCTCCTCCATTAGAAAGGAAACTTATTGCCAGCAGGGGTTGTTTCATTCTTTGTGCTCATATCCCTAGCGTCTAGCACAGCACTTAATTTTGCACCCAGGGTACCAGATACTTATAGCATGGTCTATATTTTACCCATCAAATGCAGATAATCAAACAGTTCATAGGAAACAATAAACAGATACAGAACATAAATATTTATTGATTGATATATTGATTTTTAAGTGCCTTGGTCTCTGGAGATAGCTACCACATAAATGTAAAATGATACTTTAAATTCCTCATGGGAATACTGTAATTTTTATAAAAGATAAACTTACATATGACCTTGGGCAAGTCACTTGATTTCCCTGGTCTTCATTTCCTCATCCATAAAATGAAAATGTTTGACTGGATTGCCTCTGAGATTCTTTCTCGTCCTAGATCTCTGCTCCTTCGATCCTACTATTTTATGATGGGCAAAATTTTAATGGGAATGACAATAAAACCACATCCTAATGTAATTCTTTATTCTTTGGATTGGTTAAAGTGGGTTAAATCCTGCCACATGAAACATAAAGTCTCAAGTACACACATGGACCTGTGATCTTATCCATTTGGATGCTTCCCCAACTCCCAGCCCCAGCCCCAGCAATGCAGATGGCAACCCATCCATGCCACGACTTGGAAGAAAACCTTAGTGTAATATTACTAGTGTAATCCCTCGTTGGTAAGGGGGCTGATGGGAAGTGTAGTTTTTCCTCAGCTGAAAGGAGGGACTGAAGGATCATGGGAGGCAGAAGTTGCAAGAGGTCAAACCTATGAACTTTTCAGCCCTCGAAAAGGGTGTGTGGATGTGTGTCAGCACCAATCACCAACTGATTGCAAGGGAAGTGAGCTGCTATCTTGACCTGAATATACGTATAATCACAGGGTAGCTGGAACCTCGTGTGGTTCACTGACCCACTTAAGGAGTGACCTGCCTGGACAGAATTTGCAGCTTCACTGGGACTGGCTGAATTGATCCCTTTCCCACTTCCTCCCCCTCCTCTGCCTCACTGCTGTCTGGTGAACTGGCATCACTTCCTCTTAAATCTTACTTATTTGCTGTCTGCACTTTTATAATGGGCTTTGTCTCCAGATAAAAGCTAAGCTGATTTTTGTAGCATTCTGAGCTAGTGTTTGCTATAAATGAATAGACTGCACTGTGGAGAAGGACAAAGGGGAATCTCTCTGGACAAACAGCCATAGACTTAACTTCAAGGGTATATTGAAGCTTTCAATCTTGATGGACACACAAAGAGGGGCTGCATTAGCCTATAAGGCAGTTGAGGCAATGGAACACTGGATTTGGAGTTAGGTAGATCTGGGTTCGCATACCTCTCGTTTGATAACGTGAGAACATAGGCAAATCACTTAACCTCTCTGAGATATATGGAACTCTTTGCTTGCTTCATTGGCAGGAGCTCCCACATCAGAAATTTGACACAGCTATCATATAAGGCAGGCATCATTCCTGACTCTCCAATGAAATTCCACCGTCATATTAACTTTGGACTCAGGTCCACACAGGGATTCCTTGGGGCAGGAAGGGAGGGACAACCAGCCAGATGCACTTTTTGCCCTTTGGCATAAATGTTTCCACAAAGACAAAATCTAGTTTAAATGAACGAGAGTGCAGCCTTGTTCAACAGAACTAAGAAGAGAAATAGTCAGAGGGAGAAATTTTGTTACAGGGGAAAAGATGTAATCAAAGGGAAGCAGATGTCACACCCTTCCTCAGGGAGTTACCTGGAATGAGGGGAAAAGAGAAAGGAAATGTCATGTGTCACAGAAGGAAAGAAGAGATGAAAAGGGGAAAGAAAGAGAAAGATTGCTGGAGTGGTCCAGGGTTCAAGCTAGATTTGATATCATAGTGGCAACCCGGGACGTAAAAGGTGGAGCAAGGTTAGTAAGAAGCAGGTTTTAGGGGCATCTGGTGGTAGGGAGTGGAGAGAAGACAAGGTTAATTTGATGGGGGGGGGTGTTGAGGGCAAAGTGAGGTGCTAAGGACCCCCTGAGCTTCAGGAGTAGAAAGGTGAGAATTCTCTTCTCCCTGTTGGCTGCAAGGAGAGAAGCCCAAAGGCACTGTAATAAGGACTAGGACAGGAGACTCCTGGGACCTAGACAGACAGCAAGCTGCAGCCTCTGTGGGGACTGTGGCCTGGGGACAGAGAGCTGCAGGTGGCTTTGGAGGGGGTGCAGGGGTGGGGGTGGGGGGTGAAATGTCTAGGATAGAGAGACTTGTTGGCAGACTGCCAGTCCCAGTCCTTTCCATGTTGCCTTGGTGACAGTGGAAGGAAGCAGGGCAGTGGTTGGGGTGTGGATATACTGATAGGGAACAGTATATGAACACCACCAGTAAGATCTTCAGTCTTTTTTTAGCACCAGCTGTTAGCCATGCTTTCTTCTCAGCCTTAAGCCCCTAACATCCTGAGTCTTTGCCCTGTTCTGCCTTTCCCACCCCTACATCAGTGTGGAACCCACTACAGTGTGGGATCCGGGATATTTGACCTGGGTTCAACTCTGGCCTCTATTAGTGGATTGAGATGACAAAAATATTACCTAATTTATATATATATATATATATATATATATATATATATATATATATAATTGATGTTACTTTTAAACATCTTTGTCTTTACCCGAGAACCCTCCCTAGTAATAGGGAAGAAAAACAAATCAATTTGTTGGCCATGTCTGACAACATATGTTTCATTCCACATCCATAGTCCACTATCTTCATGCATCAGCTTTAAATATTCTGAAATCATAACTGGTCAGAGTTCTGTAGACTTTTAATGTTGCTTTTCTGTTTTCCTTACTTCATCTCATTCCTTTACATGTGATTCTTCTTGCTCCTTTCTCACACTCTGCTAATTATTCAAAACATTTCATTTTATTCTAACCCCATTGTCTAACTACATTGCCAGCCTAGTTTCAGTGTGGACTGTATGTCTACATGTGTGTAAATTATGTGGCATGTCCACTTGCAGTCACATGCTTTTGGCTATCTTTCTAACTATCCTATAGTACACTGTGACTTCTCAGCAGAGGTATATGATAAATGTTTAACAATAGGCTCTCTGAGGAAAAGAATGTAGACAAGGCACACTTTTAAGTTTGTTTAACCTTCATTATTAACTTTTTTGCCCTCATGTTCTTAAGTCTAGACAAGCAACAAAACAATAAATCAAGCACTGATCTGTAGCATTTATTGATATCTAATGCTCACACTGAAAATTTAACAACAAGCTCTCCAGCATACCTCTGTTTCCTAAGCAAAGAAAGATATTGTCCTATGAGCAAAAAAAGTTTGAGAATCATTTCTTTGAAGGAAAAAAAATGTATATCCATGCATGTATATATGCGTATATATATATTAGTATGTGCGCTTGGGTTCTACAAAAGCCATATTATGAGGCATATATTTAAAACATTATGGCATTATATTCATACTCCTTGGGTAACAATGAGCACTAGATTTGAAGTCATAGGGTCTGAATTTGACTCTAGTGTCTAGTAACCTGTGTGACCTTGGAAAAATTATCTCCCCTCTCTGGGTCTCAGTTTTCCCATATGTAGAGTGAATGGATTAGACTAGTTAATCTAGATTTATGATCAAATGATCTCTAATTTCCCTTCCAGATCTAAATCCAATTTTCCTGTTATTTTCAACTTGGCCTGGTCCATGGAGGTGGGTGGGGAGAGGAAAAGCTGAGGGATTTTATCCTTCTGAGCAGACTGGGTGGGGTCAGAGGAAGAACTCAAAGCATTCTAATTCCCTCCCTTACATTGTGAGCTCTTTGAAGGCAAGGACTGTCTTCTGCCTCTTTTTGTATCCCCAGCACTTAGCACAGTGCTGCCCCCCCCCCCCACACACAGTCAGAACTTAGCAAATGCTTATTGATTGATTGACTGGTAATCAGCAAGGGTGGTGGGCTGGCAGATCAGTCCAGAGGAGAACAATCAGCTGAGGAATTTCACAGAGGACAAGAGACTCAGAGTCAGCATTCTACCTACAGCAGAGGAATGGTCCACATTTCCAGGGAAAGTGAAGTGAGAAACATCAGGGGAACAAGTCTATAGTCCAGAGGCATTGTGATGTAGTCGAAAGAGGAGCTGAACTTGGAGTCAGAACAGACCTGGGGTTCAAGAATCCTTGTCCTAAAACCTTTTATTATATAGGATGGTTCTCTGGGAGGGGAAAGAATACAGGGAGAAATTTAGGGCAGGGAAAAATATAAGATAGTAACAAAAAAAATTTTTTAAAAGAATCCCTTTTCTGATGCTTACTAGTTGTCTCACTCAGGTTCAGTTTAATCATCTGTAAAATGTCAGGGCAGCTAGGTGGTGTAGTGCCCAGAGCACCAGGCCTGGAGTCAGGAGGACCTGAGTTCAAATCTGGCCTCAGATCAAACACTTGACACTTACTAGCTGTGTGACTCTGGGCAAGTCACTTAACCCCAATTGCCTAAATAAATAAAACTAAAACTCTAAATCTTTAAAAAAAAAAAGGGGGGGGGGGGGGCACAGTGAATAGAGCACCGGCCCTGGAGTCTGGAGGACCTGAGTTGAAATCTGGCCTCAGATCAAACACTTGACACTTACTAGCTGTGTGACTCTGGGCAAGTCACTTAATCCCAATTGCCTTAAAAAAAATAAGAAAATTCCAAGTGGGGTCACAAAGAGTCAGACAAGACTGAAAAAGACTGAACAACAACAAAAATGTGAACAATAATACCTGTGATATTGACCTAAGAAGGTTATTGGAAGGCAATGTGGTACAGTGGAAAAGAATATGGAAGCTGGAGGGAGACAGAGGATCTGAGTTCATATTTCACCTCTGACACTTACCACAGTTATTCCTTCCACATTGTGACTTTCCTTGTCATGGTTTCAATATATCATGGGTTAGCATAAGAAATTAAAAGGGAATTTGGGGGGAATTTTGTGAAAGCTGCAGACAAAATGATAAGGCCAGCAGAAGACACAGAAAAAGTTTAGAAACTCAGAAATGCATAAAATATATGTATAGTATTGTACAATATCAACATATTTTATCTTTTAATACTATAATAATTCATACTTCTTCTCTAGTACGAAGGGAGAGCCATGGATTTTCCAGATTGCAGGGGCACCGGGCCCCTCAACCCTGAGATGTGGGAGTGATAACTATACAATAATGGACCTTCCGATGACACTTCACCTTTCTGATCCTCGGTTTCTTAAGCTGTAAAATGAGTGTGGAGGGGGTGGGGTGGGGGGAACTCGACTAGATGTTTAAGGACTCTTCCAGTGGAAAGAATGCTAGCCCAAGAATCAGGGGACCTGCATTCACATCCCAGCTTTGACACTTACTACCTATGCGACCTTGGGCTAGTCCTTCCATCCCCCTGGGTCCCATTCTCTTCATCCATCAACCCTAGGGGGTTAGACTAGGACCTTCAAAGTCCCTTCTAGCTCTCGATGGGTGAATAAAAGTCTATGGAAAAAAAAATCTTTGATCCTATGAAAGTGCTCTGTCATTCTCAGAAAGTACTAAGAAAACAAGGTAAGCTATTACGACTGAATCTAACTTGAAATTTGATTGACTCAACACTTGGTCATCAGACACCAAGGATTTGACCTGGAGAAGGTGTGGTGGCCGTATCCCTACCCCAGGCACTCTTGTGGTGGTAATAACCGACAATTATCCAACTAATTACACATTGAGCGTAGAGGGTATAGCCAAGGCAAGGGTATGCCTGGGCAATTCAAGCAGGTTCAAAGAAGAAGTCTTTGTTTAAGAATTTGCCCCTTCTTAAGAGGTGCAAACATCCTCAGGTTAACTTTGTTTCCACTCTGCCCCCCACCCACCATCCTGTACCTTAGGATATGTGTGTGTATTGTTGTTTCTAAGGTAGATTATATCGCTCTGAGAAGGGTTTTTGGAAAGAATAGCTTCTAACGAGGGAACATTGTATTAGTTTATTTTATGTGTTTAAAAGTATGATTTTGCCAGACTACCTGAGTGGCCCAGGGCACACAAAAGGTTAAGAAACCCTGGACCAGATGAACTATGAGCCTCCTTGTAGCTCTATATTTAAGATTCCCTGATTTCTCTAGTAACCAAAGCTGGGTTGCTGGTGTTTGTGTATGAGTGGTGTTTGGGAGCCTCTCATTCCTATAAAGAGGGTGGTAAAGCGGTGCCTGGGTGATAGGCACTAGATTTTCCTGATGAGAACAAATTGCTTCACTCAATTAGGGTTGTTATCTGAGGAAATAGGGCACTTCAGGAGGATCTAATGTTAAGACATTTACCTCTGGAGAGGAAGGGGAGATCAGCTGATCAGACACTGTCCGGGTAAACTCCCTGGAGAAATGGAATGGGAAGAAGAATAACATGTTTCCCCTACCAATCCTCCACTGGCCTTCAATATTCTTAGGGTTCTACCTTCCCTCCAAGCATCATGGGGTCATAGTCAGAGAAAGACCATGAGACATGAAACATGAGGGCTGTGGTCTCTGGACCACCACAGTGAAGAGGTATGCCCCTTCAAGAAGCATTTCCCACTCCTACCTATGTTGGGATCTGGAGCAAAACCTTGGCTGACTTCCCTAGCTAGGACTTTGTTTTTGGGGATCAAGCTATTATAACATCTGAGCTGAACCCTTGAACATTGGACTTATCAAAGAGGGGCAGACGGAGTTACTGAAATTGAATGGAGAGAGAATTGAGAGCAGAGAAATAAGAGTAGACTTTGGTCTCTAGGTCAAGAGGTTGTGGTGAAGCTAACACAGTCACCCAAAGACTACCCACCCAACCTCTATCCCCAGAGATGTCAGTGGCCAGATGGCAAGAGTTCCCGATCTTAAGTTCTTGGACCCAGACATGGAGTCAGTGGGGGAAACTCTAAACCTTAGAGATGGCAGCCATGGAGTTGGAAATCTCCAGAAAAGAAAGAACCACATTATTCCAGATGTGGGAGCAACTTCCTTATCCTAGAGTGAGGAGGGGAGAATTTTGGACAGAGTCAAGTTCTTGTACCCTTTTTTCTGGAGAAAAGACATCAACCTACATGGCTTCCACTGCTATTATGAAGGACTTGTGAGTGAAGGATTGCTTTCTAACTGATTCCACATGCTTTCCCCTTAAAGGGGGTCAACTACGAGTCTGGGGCATAGGAAGGAAAGACGATTATGAGTCTTCTATGTTGTTTTGCTATTCTTTCTGCTAGGGTGAAATAAAGGCTGTTCTGTGTCTGGAATAGCATTAGCTGAGAGCTTGAAGATGAGAAGACATAAGTTACATATATTCTGAGATTACCAGGGGAAACTCTAGGCAAAGGCAAAATTAGCCAAAAAATTTATTTTAGGGAAGCTCTTCAAGATGAGATCCAGTCCATGAAAACCCCAAATTGAACTATAGGTTATTTATATGGGTAGAGTGAAGGAAGCTCCACAAAACACAGAATTTGATATAATGAATACATGACCAATAGGTTTACAACCAAAACAAACACTGGTCTCTAATGCATTGAAGTGTGCCTGCTCACTCTTCTGCTCACAAGCAATCCTTAATGGGAAGGAGCAGTATTCCTTGCTGTGTTTTCCTTGGGTCAGGGTTCAAAGGGTCACTACTTTATATCCAAAATTGCTTCCTAAAGGTTTTCTAGGTGAAAGACTTCTTAGATGAAAGAGGAAAATTCAGAATACAGTCAAAAAAAGTTTGTGTTTGCCTGAGGCAAGCAGGGTTTATGGGTCCTATGAGTCATTACTTTTGAATATAGTCATTCCTTTGGATGATTTGAGTTAGTGGATTTTTTAAAATCATTTTTAGAAAAACTACCACTCATATTCTTATAAATTTGAGTCAGTTCCTTATATATCTTGGAAATGAGACTTTTATCAGAGATACTTGCTAAACTTTTTCCCGAGTTAATTGTTTACCTTCTAATCTTAGCCATGGTGAATTTATTTATGCAAAACCTTTCAAGTTTTATGTAATCAAAATAGTCCATTCCCAACTGATAAATGGATATGAATAGGCAGTTCTCAAGGAAAGAAATGCCAGTTATTTATAACCATATATGTATATTAAAAAAAATTTTTTTTTTTTTTTTGCTTTTTGGATAGGCAATCGGGGTTAAGTGACTTGCCTAGGGTCACACAGATAGTAAGTGTTATGTGTCTGAGACCAGATTTGAACTCAGGTCTTCCTGACTCCAAAGTTGGAGCTCTATTCACTGCACCATCTAGCTGCTCCCATATGTATATATATCACTAATAATTAGAGAAAGGCAACTTGAGGATCAAATAGAAAATCCTGTTTGGCTTTTAAAGTCCTTAAAGCATAATCCTTTCCTACCTTTCTAGTTTTCTTACACCTTATTCTCTTCCACTTACTCTTCAATCCAGCGATGCTGGCCTCTTTGCTGTTCCTTGAACACGACACTCTTATTGTGCCTGACTCTGGACATTTTGACTGGCCATCCCTCGTGCTGGGAACTCTCTCTCTTCATTTCAGTCTCCTGGGTTCCTGGCTTTTTTCTAGTCCCAGCTTAAAATCCCGCCTTCTACAAGAAGCCTTTCCTGATCCATCTTAATGGTAGTGACTTTCCTTTATTGATTATCTCTAATTTATCTTTGTTTGTACATAGCTGTTTGTATGTTGTCTCTCCTTGAGAGTAAGTGGCTCTTTTGTCTTTTCTTTGTATCCCTGGAGCTTAGCACAGTATAGTAAGTATTTAATAAGTGTTTTTTTGATCTAGCAGAGGTGGGGAACCTGCAGCCTGGAGGCCACATGTGGCCCTCTAGGTCTTCAGGTACAGCCTTTTGACTGAGTCCAAGTTTTACAGAACAAATCCTTTTATTAAGGGGATTTGTGCTGTGAAGCTTGGATTCAGTGAAAGGGCTGCACTTGAGGACCTAGAGGGGTCACAGGTTCCCCACCCTTGGACCAGGGTGACTCTGAGGGTCTCCCTTACACCCATCAGATTAGCAAAGCTGACTAAAAAAGAAAATGAAACTATTGGAAGGACTTTGGGAAAACAGACTCACTGTTGGCAAAGCCATGATTGGTCCAACCATTCTGGAGAGCAATTTCAGAATCAATATACAAAATGTTTTTAAATTCCATTTGACCCAGCTACTCCACTTTAGGTCCATATGCTCAAAGAGATAAAAAGAAAGAGGAAAATGTCCTATATGTACAAAAATATTTATAGCAGCTCTTTTTGTGGGGACAAAAAAACTGGGTGCGCATCAATTGAGAATTGGTTGAACAAGTTGTAGTAATTAAATACAATGGAATACAATTGTGCTGCAAGAAATGAGGAGAAAGGTGATTTCATAGAGACATGGAAAGATATATATGGATGGATACAGAGTGAAAAAAAGTATAACCAGATGGACAATTTATCCTATAATGTCAATATTATAAAAATGAACTTAGAAAGGTTTAAGAACTTCGATCAACTAAATAATCCACCATGATGTGAGAGGATTGATGATGAAGAATGTTTCCCACTTCCTGACAGAGAGGTGGTTGACTCAATATGTAGGATAAGAAACCCATTTTTGGACATGACCACCTATAATGGCTCCAATCTCTTTCTCCCTTCCTGGTAGGAATCAAAGTCTTTCTTGGAGAAGGAAGGAATCTCCTCAGCAGAGGAGATTCTAGAGATAATTATTCATGAGTCCCTGAGAGCCACGTCCAGACAGACTCATACAGATATACATAAACCACATGAGCACACAAACACACCCTACATATATGTGTGTATGCATGTATATACTTACCTGCTGATTCCCTGATAGCTCCTTGAGGGCAAGAATTATTTTCCTTTTTGTACCTAGTGCATAGTAGGTGTGTAATAAATATTTATTTATTTATTGATTGATCATTATGCTAGGCTGCCTCTAGGTCACCTGGAGGTCTGTGTCCTATAGGGAGATTAAAATGAAGAGAATAGAAGCCTTCCTTGTTGAATATTTTATAAACTAAGCTTTGGGCTCAGCTTATTCTAGGTAAAAGAAAGAGCATAGTAGACACAGACTGTTAAGTGTTAAGGGTTTAATAGAAAAATGAAGAAATAATATTAAATTGGCCTACTAATTTTTCATTTATTAGCATGAAAATCCACCACAATTTAATCTATGTGCCCACTCCATAAAAGTATAATATGAAAATATCTTTCAATTATGATTTTACTTTCTTGATAATTGTTACTTCCCTCTCTTTTTCTCAGTATATACATATATACACACATAGTTTAAGTTTGGGGTTTGGGAGCCTTTCCAAAAATTCAGAAAACTGTACAAAGAATAGTAAAAACATTTGCATAAAATTGATAGAAAAGAACAATTAGTACTTGATTAATATGCAAATTTAGTCCAGTACAAATACATCTATATCTGAGGTTCAATAACCAAATCTGTCTTGCTGTGCTAGAAACCCAGATGCTTTTATTTACTTTGGAATTGAGGGATTTGGCTAATGATGTTATTGACAGGAAAACATGAATGTATTATGCGATCATGTCCTTAATTTAGCCGAGATCCACAAAAAAACTCTGAAACATCTTGGATAGCAATTTTATTTATGAGAAAATATTAAGTACAAAATAGAGCTAGTGCTTCTAGAGTGTTATCCTGTTAAACAAATTTCCCCCTAAATAGTCATTGTCCTACCCTTTCTGGGAAAAATACAATATAAATTATGTGAATAACATGCTGCCTTTTAGAAAGCTCTATTACTGACTGTTCATTGCTGGTGGTATTGCAGATTTGTAGAATCTTTCTGGAGAGCAATCTGGCAGTAAGTAATATGTTACAAAAAATTAACATCCTCTGGTCCAATAATTCTACTGTTAGGAATATATACCAAAAGGACTATTTTAAAAAGAAACAAAGCTATATGTTCAAATAGTTCCAAAGCAGCATTATTTGTAATTACAGAAAAACTGAAATCAATCTAAATGTAAAAAAAGGGGGGGAGGGAAATAGTAAAATAAATTATGATACATTTACATGATAAATGTTTTATTTAATCTGGCTCAATGCAGATCAGAGACTTATCTGTAATTTCTAGTTTCAAAGATTTGCATGTTATACTGAGAGGTAAACCACCTTGCCCATGGCCAAATAGCTAGCATGTTTTGAACTAAAGGCTTTCTGACTTCAAGGCTAGCCCTCTGTCCATTGTTCTACTTCATGATGTCTCCCACTCAATGAGATGTTATCATGCAGTTAATAACGACGCTGAAGGAAACATAGCGCTGTATCTAGAGTCAGAGAACCTGGGTTCAAATCCCAGCTATACAGCCTACTAGCTATGGGACCTCAGATAAGTTATTTAGGGATTTGAATGAGATTGCTTCTAAGGTCCCTTCTGGCTCATAGGGTCTATGATTCTGTAAGTACAGAGAACTCTGAAAAAAGCTTTATGAAATAATGCAAAGAGAAAAAAAGCAGATCAGAGGACACACAGACTACAAACCATATAAGGAGAAAAGTAATTGAGAATGAGGAGATGAGAATCCCAATGGGAATGTAAAAGGGAAGAAACTAAAAAATTGTTATGATTCTTCAAGCATTGAAAATAATTGATTTAAATGTAAATAATTAGTAAATTTAGTTGGTTGTATTGATGTTCCATGTTGTGTGTAATGAAACGTATAAGAATAATGATAATAACAACAAAAATAATTTGCATGAGTGACACGTTTAGTTGGAGAATCTACATAAGCTTGGGAATTAAAAGGCCCAGACCTTGCAATGATGTCCATCACTGTCTTCTATTAATTATGTAGAAAGCTTTTCTGAGATTCCATTCAAAGACCTAAGAGGCCCATACACCAGAAGAGCCTGCTTAGTCCCCTCCCCCGCCAAAACCCATGACCTTACATTAAGTGCTTGGCCAAGTCAATTGGAGAACATAATTTTTTTTTAAAGGTTTGAGTCCTTTAGCAATATTGCTTACTCAGGAACCACTTCTGACTGGAGCCTGTGTCTATTTTTACTGATTCTGTAAAATTATTAAGTCATTTTCACAGGAAAGCAAGGCCTTTTTTCTGAGAAAAGCAGCTCCCACAGAAAATTTGTAGTTTCTGATTTCCTTCATCCAACGATTTCCTTTCTGGTAGCAATAGGGAAGTGCAGAGGATTCCCCTAGACATGGTAAGTACTACCATAGATCTTGATTATCTGGACAGGTTTTAGGGTTTCATCTGAGTAGTGCTGAGAAGTATTTTATAGTTCGGCATCCCTCAAAAGTGCCTACTTTCATAAAACTCCCAGCCGGAGGAAATAATGCTTTCTTTGAATTTTTGAGAAATGTTGTTTTTACTTTGAAAAAAAATAAAAATATAGTCTCTTTGGATGAGATGCTAGATTGCGATTTGTACAGCTGTGTAATTGTAGCAACCACAGAACAAGTTAATAGATTATTCTGCTCCCAGAACTGCTGTCTGATTCCTGAGACTCCTTGGCACATCTGTCTGGGAGATAAATTCTAACCAGCAGTTAGTTTCTAAATCTTCAAAATGCTGTCCTAAGCAAAGAGCCTTTAGAGTGGTTAAAGAAAGGGGAAAAAATGGATCAGCTCCATAGAAAGCACAGTATCCTAGCACACTGCACAATGCAGGCATGAGCATGATCAGAGTCATAACTAAGGCAGGGTGACTGGGGCATTGTCCAGGGTTCTAAAATTTAGAGGACACTGAGAGATCTTGTAGTTCTTTAGCACCTAGAAGCAACTGAAGTTAGCACCTAATCAACAAGAATAATTAGTTAAAATAGTATACTAGCAGATGGTAAATTTCTTCCCCTTATTAGCTAGCCCAGGGGTGGGGAACCTGTGGCCTTCTAGGTTCTGGGGTTCAACCTTTTGAATCCAAGTTTTATAGAATAAATCCTTTTTTTTTTTTTGGCTAGGCAATGGGGTTAAGTGACTTGTCCAGGGTCACACAGCTAGCGAGTATTTTAACAAATCCTTCTATTAAGGAGATTTGTTCTGTGAAGTTTGAATTCAGTCAAAAGACCACACTTGAGGGCCTAGAGGGTCTTGAGGCTGCAGGTTCCCCACCCCTGAGCTGGCCATACCCTAAGGCTCCTCCCTGCCTAGTTGTAGGTTTCCCAGTAATGGATGTGTAGTGTTCATGGGTCTCAGTCTCTCTCTGACAGGTTGCATTTTAGAGTTTCCACCCCGCCCCCCATTCCCCAAACTGAATTTGTCTTTAAAAAGACTGATTTAAGAATACATTTCGTACCACTTGCTCTGGCCACAGAAATTGTCAGTTATAGCTCTGGAGATGACTATAAACACAGGAATAGGTACATGTTGAGTTGGGTAAAGTCTAATATTTAAGAATTAATCTGCCATAGGCAATAAAGGTGAGCCCTTTGGCCAAGTTGAATTACTCGTTCAGTTTGTTTAACACTTTGGGGTGTTAGTTATTGATCAACTAACATTTATTAAGGACTTGCTATGAGACAGGCACTATGCTAGGTGCTGGAGATGATACAAAGATGGAAATAATCCCAACTCTCCAGGGGCTTACATCCTAACAGAAGATGTAACAAGTTCAAAAATAAGTCTAGCATAAAAGGCTTGCTGCAACACCTTGATGTTGGGGCTGACCAGGGTTCCGGGCGGCACTCTTCCTGCTTGGTAATCAGCCATGTGGTCGTGTATGGGATTTGTTGCTTTGGCACTTCTAATTGTAGATACAATACACAGTTGTACAAATGACATTCAGGCATCTTATCCGAAGAACCTATTGTTGTGATTCAGTTCTTCAGAAGTATCTGGCTCTTTGTGACTCTGTGGACCATAGCACACCAATGCTGTCTATGGGGTTATCTTGGCAAGGATAATAGAGTGGTTTGTCATTTCCTCCTCTAGTAGATTAAGGCAAACAGAGGTTAAGTGACTTGCCCAGGGTCACACAGTGTCTGAGACCAGATTTGAACTCAGGTCTTTCTGACTCCAGGCCCAGTGCTCTATCCACTGAGCCACCTACCTGCCTCCATAAAAAGAAACCATATTTTTCCTTTTTTCCAAGTAAAGTCTTAATAGAGGATTAGGCTCCATAGTGCTTCATTCTACCCATACCTCAGATTCTGCAGAAACAAATCTACCTTCGGCTCTAGTCTAGTCTAGTCTAGTCTAGTCTAGGTTTCCTTCTTCTTAAAAAGAAAAGGGGGAGAAGTAAAGGAAAAGGCCTATATACAACAAGAATCTGTCATAGAGCAGATCTTTTTATTCCTGCGCAGAAACCATGATGGCTAAAGTGAGTGCAGCGCAGATTAGAGACAAATAGAATATAATTCAGTAACCTAACTTATTTCTACTGGTACAGTCAGCTGAGAGGCCAGTACTAAAGCTTTATTGGAACACACATTTTGCAAGGTGGCTAATTAGCCATTTCACATTTGTCTTCTCCAAAACACAGTTCGATCAAATGCCAGGCATGATTCAAGCATGATCTTCTGTTCCTTTGGCACATCTCTCTCTGATGCCTGCTCTTCCACCCGTGCCAGCTAACTCCTGCTGCTGCCATGACCCCCTGGTGGACACTGCAGCCACTCGCCTCCCAGGACCTCATGACCTCCCAAAATGCACTAGGTTGCTTGGATTCATCATCATCATCATCATCATCATCATCATCATCATCATCATCATC
>NW_020954575.1:3774410-3796457 GCF_900497805.2 Vombatus ursinus | reverse complement strand
TCATCATCATCATCATCATCATCATCATCATCATCATCATCATCATCATCATCATCCTTATCGTCGTCACTAGCACCTGAAGGTTTGCTTGAGCTGCATCTTAAAGGAAAGAGGGATTCCAAGAGGCCAAGCCTGGTAGAGAGTCCATTCTAGGTATGGGCAATGGCCAGTGCAAATGAAGTGCAGTGTGTGCATGTGCATATGCGTGTGCATGTATGTCCACGTCTGTGGACTGGAAAAATAGATTAATTCCTCCCCAATTATTTACCACTATCTTCAGAATCATGCTTCACTGAAAAAGCACTTGATTTCCTTTTTGGTTTTTAGTATATGAGAAAAAAGGAAAGGGGAGAAACCCCAACTAGAATTATGATATATTTGTTTTAAATATTTCTCTCTAAAACCAGGTACTGATTGCTCCTACGTGTGTAATTATTTCAATACTTCAAAGGACTACTGATCGAATGGATGTGGGCTCCCCTTCCCCTGAAACACATTACAACCCAATCTGCACTTCATCCAGTTAAGTTCTTGTCATATATACATATATTTATTTTCTCTCTCTCTCTCTTCTCTCTCTTCTCTCTCTCTCTTAGTCTCTTCCTCTCTCTCCCCTCTCTCCCCTCTACCCCCCCTTTCTCTCTTTCTCCACACACACACATACATACATATATGTAGGAAATTATGTGAGAGGTAGAATAGTATTAAAATGCTCCATTATTTCAAGGTTACCTCAATGGGTAGAAGTTGTGGAAAAGCATATTTCTGCTCAGCATTTGAAAGATTTTTCTAACAATTAGAAATATTTAAAAATAAAAGAAATCCTCTGCTCTAAGAGGTAGTGAATTCCCACTCATGGGAGGTCTTCAAGCAGAACTTGGAATGCTACAGAGAATATTCCTTTTAGACTAAGTGATTTTTGAGGTCTTTTCCAACTCAGAGGTTCTAGGATCCTATGAAATCTATTAATTATGCTATAAGTCACAGAGATTCTTAACTTGAGGCCAGTTAACTTTTTTTAAAAAAGATTTTATAACTATATTTTAATATAATTGTTTTCCCTTTTAATAATTTGTATTTTGTTTTATATATGCATTAAAATTTTATTTTATTTTATTATTTAAATGCATATTTTATGTATTTTAAAACATTCTCTTGAAGAGAGGTCCATAGGCTTCACCAGATTGCCACAGAAGTCCATGACACAGAAAAGTTGCATAGGAAAAGATTTCATTCTGCCAGTGCTTTCTTTTGTCCTTTGAATGAGGAGAAGAGACAAGTGGGTAAATTAAATGCTGAAACACTAAATAAGGATTCTTATCACTTGTTGGACCTCACAATTGTTCTTGCTTTATTTTGCCAAAAATTCACAAGATAATTTTGGTGTCTTGCCAGTTTGGATTAATTGCAAACTGTGGTTGGAATGTGATTTTTTTCCCTCTAAAATAATTACATTTTAATATTTTCTTAAAAAGAACAGTAGAGAATTGATATTTCAGTGGAGAAAGGGAAGATGAATTTCTGATGCAACTTTGTAAAACAGGATAAAATAATTTAAAAATAGATAAAAATGAGAGCTGATATTCATGAGCTCTTTGAGATCTGCAAAGTACTTTACCTACATGAAACCCAACTTCTAACCAAGGATGAGGTGTTCTGCATGTACAGAAAGAGACCCGACTCCAGGCTGGTGGAGAGAAAGTTGAGGGGACACTGTCTACCATAAGGGACTTGCCAAGTTGGAGAAAGAGAGAGACAGAGACAGAGATAGAGACAGAGAGAGCCTGTGGTTACAGATAATCTCTCGAGAGACAAGGGTGAGAGAAAAACAGCAGACATGTGGGGAAAGTTGGCTCCTCTGCATATTTCTAATCTCCAGCTTGACTCCCTAGACATGGCAAGAATAGTTCTCTTTGGGTGAAATTAGACTTTTTCTTGATGTGAGCAGAGATCTCATCTCACTAGCAGCTAAAAAGTTCATTTACTCTTATATATTCTTTGGTACATCCTAGTCTGTATAACTTCTGAGATTTCTATTTGCTCTTTTGCTGGGATAATTGGCTTTAGTGGCTATACACTGTATGTGGTGGTCTTTTGTGTAACCAGTGTTTGGCAGAAAGGAGCTAAACTGGTGAGTGTAAGCTAAGCGCTACCCTCCCCTGTAAGAGTCACCAGGGAACCATATTTCATTTTGAACCAGACTTAAATCTCTATATACCAATATTTGATGAGTGGAAGACAGAATTAATTCTAGCCTCAATTATAGGGGTAGAGTTAATTCTACCTTTCTTAGAGATACTGATGAGAGAGAATAAGAAAGTGTCTAATCACAGTCTTTGTCCTATTCTCCGCAAGGCAAAAATCACAGCCTACCTTAAAGAGAGGTAACCTAGATTACAGAAATATCTACACATGTCACTCATTTTTTTTTTAAAGGAAATTGGGGTTAAGTGACTTACCCAGAGTCACACAGCTAGTAAGTGTCAAGTGTTTGGTCTGAGGCTAGATTTGAACTCAGGTCCTCCTGACTTCAGGGTCGGTGCTTTATCCACTGCACCACCTAGAGACCCCTACACATGTCACTCTTAAGCCATGTTTATACATTTAGACAACTCATGTGTATATGACATACTTTTCTTTTTGTTGTTGTTTAGTTGTTTTTCAGTTGTGTTTGACTCTTCATAACCCCATTTGAGGTTTCTTGGCAAAGATACAGGAGTGGTTTGCCATTTTCTTCTCCACCTCATTTTATAGATGAGGAAACTGATACAAACAGGGTTAAGTGACTTGCCCAAAGTCACACAGCTAGTAAGTGTCTGAGGCCAGATTTGAACTGACTTTAGGCCTTGCACTCTATCCACTGTGCCACCTAGCTGCCTCATACCTATCTTACATAAGCATAATTCTTTTACATATATTATCTCATTTGAACCTTACAACAACTCTGTAAAGTCGATAATACAACTGCTATTATCTTCCTTTTCCAGATGAGGAAACTGAGATTCGGTGTGCCCCTTGGGCACAAAGCTAATGAATATCAGAGGTAGGATTTGAACCTAAGTCCAGTGATCTTTCCACTACCTCCAATGTATGCCAAGAGTCAATCAAAAACTTGTGATTTGGGTTGTATGAAATACTGGCTTGAGATTTCCACCAATGCAAAAATGACCACATCTAGCAGAGGAAAGAGCACTGTATCTGGAGTCAGAAAACTCACGCTCATATATGTATTACCTGAGTCATTTTGTGTAAGTCACTTAACCTCTATGAGCCTGACTTTCCTCATCTGGAAAATTAGTCCCTTTGGCTTTTAAATCTGTGATCTCATCCATCAATAAGAATTTATTTAGCACCCATGACGTTCCAGCCTCTCTGTTTGGGACTTGGGATACAGACAAAAATGAATCAATCCCTGTTCTCAGTGAGCTTATATGCTTTTGATGGAGACAATCTATAAGTATATATGTGTGCACACATGCATACAGGTATATACACACACACACACACATATATACTTATATATGTGTGTGTGTACAAAATAGATTTTTGTGTCTAATAATAGCATTTATATAGCATTTTAAGGTTTGCAAAACACTTTTACAAATATTTCCTCATTTGATGCTCAGAACAACTCTTGGAGGTATTATTATTAGCCTTGTTTTACAGATGAAGAAACTGAGGCAGATGGAGATTAAGTAATTTGCCCAGGGTCACACAGTTAGGAAGTATCTGATGCTTGTTTTGAACTCAGGTCTTCCTGACTCCAGGTCCAGCACCCTATCTACTGTACCACCTAGCTGCTTGTGAGTGTGTACATACATATATACTGTATGCATATGTATATATGTATACATGTATGTAAGCACATGTGAATGTATATGTGTGTGCATGCATGTATGTGCACACACATATATAGGAATTCTAAGAGGCCAGGATGAAGAAAGGATACATTCTAGGTATTAGACATGGCCAATGAGAAGTCACAGAGATGAGAGACGGAGAGCAGGGTTTGAGAAACAGTGAGATCAGTTTAGATTAACCAGAGAATTCTGAAAGGGGAGTAGTATAGTATATATGCCTGGAAAGGTAGGTTGGGGCTAGGTTGTAAAGGGCTTTAAAAGCCAAAAGGAGGAGATTATATTTGATCCCAGAGACAACAATGTGCCAGTGGAGTTTATTGACTAGGGCGTGATTGTGATCAGACGTGTCCGTTAGGAAAATCACTTTGGCAGCTCTGTGGGAGATGGATCAGGGAAGGAAAAGAATTAAGGCAGGGAAGCCAATTAAGAGGCTGTTTCAATAGTCTAGATTAGAGGGAATAAGAGCCCCAACTAGGAGGCTGGTTGTGTGAGCGGAGAAAAGGAGATGGATTCAATCAATCTATTGATCAATAAACATTTGTTAAGTACCTGCTATGTGCCAGGAACTATGTTAAGTGCTGAGGATACAGAAAGAGGCGAAAGACAGCTCCTGCCCTCAAGGAGCTCACAGTCTAATGAGGAAGATAGCGCGCAAACATATATACATACATATCAATCTATAAATACGGATAAATGGGAAATAATCAATCAATAAACATTTGTTAAGTGCTGAGGATACAAAAAGAGGAAAAAGACAGCCTCTGCCCTCAAGGAGATCACAATCTAATGGGGGAGACAACATGCAAACAAATATTTACAAAGCCGTCTATTTATAGGGTAAATAGGAAATAATTAACAGAGGTACTATGGAAGTAGAAAGACAAAATATTTACGATAACAATGCATCTTATGGTCTTAGAGAGTTGGCTGAGGCTTTAGAGGCTGCATGCCCAAGGTCACATAGTCAGTAATCATCAGAGGAGGAATGTGAATTCAAGTCCTGCCTTCTATGGACTCTGCCATGCTGCCTTGTGTTGAAATGAAATTAACATCGGTTTTATTCATCTGTCAGTATGATGGACATGATTTTTTTTCAAATTATTTGAGTTAGTTCTACTTTATTATATTTTCCAGTTGGAAGACTTTAAATAATTAGCAAGTGCTGGTGTCTCCTTTAGGCACAAGCTGTAACACGAAGCCTGGCTCGAAAGCATTATATACTTAACATATGTTCTGGCCCAGATTACTACAGAATGGATTCCACTCTTCTTTACCCTGCTCTGATGTAATCCAGCAGTTGGCAATTGCAGGCCCCATATGTCAACGCTGGAATGTCCTGCCCTTTGGCTCCTGCTCTCGTCTTTTGTTTGACCTCTCCTCTGTCTTTTAGCTGTTTCCACTGCAAGTAATTAATACAAGTAAAGGAACTTGCTGCTTTCATCTGGGGATGGGCCAAGCCTGATTCCTCTCAAACCCTTGTTTTCACGTAGATGGTGATATTTTCAGACTAGAGATAAGTTCTTTGCCATTTTTTAAACTGCTATTGTTTGATAAAAATATTTTTAGACTTTCTCATGGTCTTATCAGCTATCCATTGTTAACTATTTTGATACCTTAGGAAGAGGCCTAAAGGAAATGGGGTTTTTTAACCTCAATAAAAGAAGGGTAGGATGATAGGGCATACTTCAGCAGGGTATGGGTCCAATAGTTCCCTTCTCCCTTTCACAGATAAAACCTTAAAAAGAGTATATATTCTGTGCCTCCACTTCCTCACCACCCACTCACTCAACCTCTTGCCATCTGGCTTCCTATCCCATCAGTCTTCTAAAATAATTTTTTCTCTCAAAGGTTACCAATGACCTTTTTAAAAAAAAAAAAAAGAGGTATTGCTATCTTTTATTTTTACATAACCTCCTTTTCCAAATATATCCCTCCCCTGTCTCATACCCAGAAAGATAAACTTTGTAACTAAGAATAAGAAAGAGGGAAAAGGCAGTACAGCGAAACTAACCAAAATACCAATCTCTTCTAACAGGATGTGAAGTGCTCCACACCCATAGTCCCCCACTTCTACAAAGACAGAAGGGAGATATGGTCTCATATCTCTTCTTTGAGGTCAACCCAATTATGCAGCATTCAATTTCTATTTTGCTGTTTTTGTTCTTTCCATTTACATTATTTTAGTCATTATATATATATATATATATATACACACACACACACACATATATATGTATATACATACATACATATACACACACACACATATATATTATATATAATTTTCCTGGCTCAGCTTACTCTACTTTTCATTAGTTCATGTACGTCTTCCTATGTTTATCCATATTCTTCACATTCATTGTTTCTTACAATAGTGATATTCCATAATATTCCCATCCCACAATATGCTTAGCCATACCCATATTGATAGGCATTTTACTTTGTTCCCCATTCTTTGCCACTACAAAAAGTGCTGCCATAAATATTACCAGTAGCCTTTTATTTGCTAAATCCTGTTTTTTCCTCATTCTTCTTGACCCCTTTTCTTCCTTAGCTTCCATGACACTTTCTATTTCTCATTCTACCTACTTCATAGGTTTCTTCTTTAGTCCTTATGCTGGTTCCATTTCATCACCTGCTCCTTAGCCCTGGGTATCAGTCAAGTTTGTTTTCTAGGCATTCTTCTCTTAACACTTTATTCAGTCTCCTTGGCTATCTCATCATCTCCCATGGGTTCAATTAACACCTCTACCACTAAATTGACTGTGTTTAGTTTTGGGAATCTATCTATTTAGCACTAATCTCTCCCCTGAACTTCTGTCCTACACCTCCATTTGCTTGTTGGGTAGTCCTACTTGGATGTCCCACCAGCATCTTAAATTCAGCACATCCAAAGGCACCACTATCCTTTCACATTCCTAGCGCTGAGTCTCTAAAACCTCAGAGTCACTCTCCCCTCTGTCTTCCCCTCCTTACATCATCTAATCAGTTGCAAAGTCCTATTGATTTGATCTCCCTATACCTCTAATATCCTTCTCCTTTTCTCCCTTTATGCTGCTACTAGCCTAGGTTAGCTTCATCCCCTTTGCTTCATTTGGAAGGACACCACCCTAGTTCAGAATCACTTTTTGCTTGGACTAATGCAATAGTCTTCTAATAAGTCTCCCTTCCTCAAGTCTTTCTCCTCTCCCTCTGTCCTCTATAAAACTGCCACAAAGCCTGGTTCTGATCAAGCCAATCTCCTGCTTAAAAACATCAGTGGCTCCTTATTTTCTCTAGGATAAAAGACAATCTCCCTAGTGTGGCATTTGAGGCCCTTTGCCATCTGGCTCCAATCCACTTTACAGTCATGTTTCTTTTTTATTTTTTTAAAATTTTATTTATTTTATTTTAATTTATGGAATAAAACAGTCATTTCCATAACATAGTACAACAAAAAAAATGATTGTTTATTCTATTCGTGTATGACATTCAATCAATAGGCCTTTAGTAAGTACCTACTATGTACCAGGTACTATGCTCGGAACTGGGGATTAGGTGTAAAAGTGGGACAGTCCCTGCCCTCAACGATAATAGATTTAAAGCTGGAGGGACCTTAGAAGCCATCTGCTCCCCATTTACTGGGTCAAGAAATTGATGCAAAGACAGGATAAGTAATGCAGCAGTCAGCCTTTGGATATAACCTTGAGGGCATAACTTTCCTTTAAGGGATAACAATCAGGAAAGCAACTTGAATCTAAGAAAAAAATTAATTTCCCCTAAACTATCACTATTTGGGGAAAGAGTTAAGTAGATATAATTCTACTCTGATACCTCCTCTCTGAAGAGAGCTCAATGGCCAACCCAACAGCCCCTTTTCCTGCTCCCCTCCTCAAGCCAAATTTACACAAACCCATGTGGATTTATACATAACCCCCGTGGGAAAAACACATAACCTAAGTCTGTATTTTCTGAAGGCAAATAATTTTTCTTGAAATGAAATTGCTTTTAAATTTGCTCACGAATTTCTGTCATGTGTGCATGACTATATATAGGGGCAAATTTGGTTTCTTTAAATTTATAATTACCTAATATGCAAAGGCACCTTTTTCACAAAGACTGAAGTTAAACAAGAAAATGAAATTTCTTTATAATGCATATTTTAAAAATTAATTTCCTTTTGTTTATACATAGTTTTTTTTCTACGTGAGTGTTGTAATCTCTTAATACCAGCCAAGTTGTGTTCCATGGCTATGTTAAGATGATCCAAGATTTCCTGCTATAGTCAACCAGAGATAACTGTTGTTCAGTATTCCTCAGATTATCAATATAAAAGGAGACATAAATCAGGGAGATGCACTCTCACCCAAAGAGTTCACTGCCATGGAGGAGATATAACATGGAACCTAAATTTCCTGTAAATTCTGAGACCATTCAGACATTTCACTTTGTGAAGGATATTGTGACCATTGCAGCAAGCCCTAGAACACTAGGCCTTCTCCATGAGATCCACAGTTACTCAAAAGATTTCAGTCTAGTAATTCACACAGGACAGACCAAGAAGATGTCTGTAGTAGCCAGATTATGACAGACTGCTGGAAAAACAGACCATTGAATTAATCCAGCAGGACATATGTCTTGGATGGACATTGTAGGGTAATCTGGGCCTTCAATTCAATAGGTGAAAGAGAACAAATTGAATTATACTTGGAAAAATGCACAGTGTCTTCAACAATGCCAAACTGCTCCCTGACATAAAAACCCATCCTTTTGGAACCAGTGGTTTTCCCCTTGTGGTAGAAGGCCAAAATTCATGGAATACCACAATCTCTATGGAATCAGAACTGTGTGTGACCCCAGGGACAGTTGAGAGATGCATAGGGTGGGGTGGGGAGGAAGGAATAGCATAAAGAACGCGGCCAAGGAAATGTGGAAAGTTGCAAAAGAAACTGAGCTAGGCATGCCGGAAGAGTGAAAAAGAACAGATGTGTAACTGATTGCTCCACTGGCATCCATTAAATGTTAGAAGACTAGAAAAAGGCCTCTAGTTCATTGTGTGGGTCTGCTCTGGATCACACTACTCTCATGATGGCGTGGGTCTTACGACATCCTGTGTTCTCTCCTACTCTTGGTCAGGCAATCTTGACCAAATCAATAGGAGCTTAGAAGTCCACAACTGAGAGATAGCCTGCAAGACAAAAAATCTGACCTTATAGTCTTTTTTTCATAGCTCAATCATTGGTATATGGTATTGAGGTGGACACTAGCAATAAAAACCACTCCCCTTCATTAGCAGTTTTGTTTTTTCATACCAGGTCTCATACTACCAGGACCCTCATGCCCTTACATGCCCTGACTCATTCATTTTCCCCAGAATGAAATCACCAGGGAATCCCCATCATACCAAATCACGCCCCCAACTATCCTTTCTGTATTATCCAAGTACTCCTCAATTTCACTCCAACCATCCTCCCCACTCCACCCTATGCATCTCTCAACTGTCCCTGGGGTCACACACAGTTCTGATTCCATAGAAACTGTGGTATTCCACGAATTTTGGCCTTCTAGCACAAGGAGGAAACCATTGGTTCCAAAAGAATGGGGGCAGTTTGGCATTGCTGTAGACACTGTGTATTCATTAGGATTACTACCTCCTTCATTGCTCTCCAAATCACTATTGTCATTCTCTTTCGACCTCCTTACTTCATAGACGACAGACTTAAGGGATCATAGATTTAGAACAGACAAAGACTTCAAAGGTCATCTTGTCTAACCCCCTCATTTTGCCGAAGAGTAAACTATGACCCAGTTTATAGACCTTCTTCACAACTATGAGCTCATGTGCCCCATCTGATATATTCCTGTCCAATATCAGTGTTTAGTTAATATTACCCTAATGTCATCTAACCAGTGATTAGTGCCCCAATATCAATTAACTAACTGGCATCAATGGGATTTTATAAAGAAATAGTTACTGAGAAGAGATAACAAGATCCAAAGTATAGAAACCTCTGAAACTGGGAGTTCACTCTCCTCTATGACCTTAGTCCCTAGGGAGAGTGAACTGAAAGTGGTGAATACCAACATTCCGCCCACCAAGTTCACTTCTGTGGTTTGCAATGGACAGATTGCCTTCTGGCTTGCAGAAGACTGTGGGGATGGGTTGAGCATTGCTCCTCAGTGCTGGTTCCTCACTAGCCTTAGCTGCTGAAGCTATCGGCAGACTCTGCAGTGGTTTCCATCGCTAGATCTCTTGTGGTTCTTCCCACCTTTCAAAGTTCACAAGGTCTATTCTGCTTCCAGTACTCTGTCTACTATAATCAGGAAAAAACAAACATTACACAGAGAGAAGAAATAGCAGAGCTATACATTCATGGCCACATGGTGGCCCAGGTTGGGAGAATAGGTATCTCTCTCCTACCCAGGGTCTTACAGCAGTTCTCCCTCCTCACTTGAAAACCTCTAGGAAGATATCTGTTCATGCCTTTTATACACACATTCATTTCTGGCTCAGTTGTCAGTTAAAAAACTTTGCATCACCACATAATAAGCTAACAGGAAACAGTTAAAGGATATACATGCATTCTCTGAATTAGGAACATTGCACATCATGCATTTCTTCCCAGACTGCACTCCAGACTTCTCCATCATGCCCCAGAATCCTCATCATCCTGGAATATGATTGCAGCCTTGGAACTGACACCTTGGAAGTATCCTCATCCCTTAGATTAGATGACTCCTCTCAGAACCCACATTTAAGAAGGACACCCTGGGCAATTGTGTCCTCATTTCTTTCCAAGCTACTATCTGTTTCTCCATCCTGCCCCTTAGCCGGACCCCCTTTTAGCTTCCTTTTCTGTATTATTTTTCTCCATTAGAATTCAAGCTCCTTGAGGGCAAGGACTGTCTTTCTTTTTGTTTGTATTTGTATTCCTAGTGCTTAGCACAGAGCCTGGCACATAGTCAGCACTTTATGCTTATTAACTGATTTTCAGTAGCAGTCTCACCAAACCTCCACTCAAATTGCCAGCAGGTAGAACCTACTGTGCATGCTCTAATGTCTGGGCCCCCATTGTCCACAGTCCTGTGACACCGCTGTTGCCCTCGGCTACCATATTTTCCCGCGTGGCAAGGAGATTCTGTGTTTGTTAAGGCTCTTTTGGTCTCCTCATCGTGACTGATTTACATGGGTTTACCTTCCTCAGGTTAACCTGAGGTTCCTGACGGGTCTGTGTCAGTGTCTATTCTTTTATTCATTTTTAGTATCAACAACTTGTTTAAATAGATTAGATTGTAATTGCCTCAATTGCATACTATGTCTTCTCTGTTTTATTCTTTCTGAGAGAGGGAGGGAGACAGAGAAGAAGGAAGGGAGAGGTGGGGAAAGAGGGGAGAGGAGAGAGACAGACAGACAGAGATTGAAAGGGAGAGACAGAGAGAGAAAAAGAGAGACAGAGAGACAGAGAGAGAAAGAGAGACAGACAGAGATTGAGAGACAGAGACAGAGAGATTGAGAGGGAGAGACAGAGAGAGAAAGAGAGAGAGAGAGGATAGAGCATTTATTAAGCACTTGCTATGTGTCAGACACTGCTAATTTAGTATTGATTTTTATCTTTTCTCAAGAAAGCTAATGGTCTGACTGTACACACACAGCTGATTCAGAAATTATTCCCACATAATTTGTTTATTGTTTTCTTTCTGATAGATTAAATTTCCTTTTTTTGTGAAATAATTCATGGTTCACAATATCCAGTACCCCCCCTTGCCTTTTTTCTTTTTAAACATAGTCATGATATATAGGCATTTTGGATCAATCTATAAGTCCTTGAATACTTTTGTTTCTTACTCCTGAGCCATCTTTTCTGACATATCTTTTATTTTCTTCCCCTATACCCAACTTTGCATCAATGTCATATCGTCTTTAGCAACAAATGTTGGCACATAAACAGTGGGTATCTTCATTGGAATCTTTTTGTAAACACTTATCATGAACATTGAAATATGAGATGAATGAAGGTACCATGAAAATGAACTAGACCCAGTTCAGGTCCAATGATAGACTATACACTCGGCATCTAAGAACCATCCCAGTTCTATTTGGATAGTTTCATCACTAGAAGATTGATGATGATAATAATCCATGTTTTTAACTAGATTATGAAATGTGTTCATTAAGGCACAGAGGTTGTATCAGTTTGTATGTTTGTATTGATAGAGAGAGAGGGATAAAATTGTGGATTCATTCATTTGTTTATTTGACAAGTATTTATTAGGTGCCAGATAATACAAAGTAATATTGGAGAAGGAATAGTCACAAACAACTAACTGGACCAGGACAGGCCTCATATAAGAGGTAGCACTAAGGAGTCGATGATATAGAGATAAGCAAAAAACATTCTAGGCTTGGGGAACAGCTACACAAGGCATGGTGGCAAGAGATGGAACATCATGTATTAGAAACTAGAAAGCAGGAACATTGACTATATGAAGGGGAGTAATATGAAATAAGGCTGAAAAGGTAGACTGGAACTAAATTGGAAAGAGTGTTAAATAACAAATAGAGAGGTTTAAATTTTATCCTATGAGCAATTGGAAGCTACTGGAGCTACAATATGCACATATACACACACATACATATGTACATATGTAAATATAAGTATACATGTGCATGTTTACATATATACATGGGTATGATATATGTATACGTGCATGTTTATGTCTTAGTACAGCTTTAGACCATTAAAATGGCAAACCGCTTGGCCATCCAAGCAAGGAGAAGCCTGCCACCATGCTTCTCTGGTTTTCTTCTATCCTACAGTGAGCACTGTGCCCCTCTGAAGCCCTGTCATGTTACTTCCTGAGATTGCTTCCTCTCTCACTCTGCTAAGTACACATGTACATTCACTCATGCATATACAAACACATACCCGTACCCATGCCACCCACACAGACTTGAACTCAAATCCCACTACTGAATCTTATTAGTTTTATGATCCTGGGCAAGTCTTTCAACCTCTATGTGCCTTAGGCAACTCCATAAGTCAGAGATAAACAGATCCTTCCCCCATATGCCCAAAAGAGGGTCTCCGGCAGTTTCTTCAATGAACTTTTTCACTTCTGTCCACAGAAAGTCCCTAGCTCTGACTCCCATCACGGTCAGGGTGAGTAACCTCTTGCCACTTCCTTGCCTCACACAGCCAGTTAGTGAGAGAGCCGAGACTGCACAGGTCTTCTGACTGCTTCTCCAGTGCTCCTTCCACTCCTGTCATGTACTGGCCTGGGAACTTCACCATCATGTGTAATATTGTTTCTATGGAACACATGTTCCAAATTCTAAACAGCAGTCCTACAAATGGTGAACTTCTGTCACACCCCCATTTGAGCTCAAGGACAGTTTCTCCTGAAGCCTTTCACTCCAAATGCTGACCAGGCAGCTCTGTAGACCCACAGGTTTTCAGTGCCATCGAGGCTTGAATCTGTGTTGGCAGAGATACTAGCTGCACAAGTCCAGGACTCATCCGCTGCTGCTCTGCTGGTTGACTTTGCCACCTTAGCTCCTCTTTCGCTGAAAAATGTTAATGCTAACCTCCCAAAACTGTGAGGGTTTATCATCCAACAAAACGTCTATTCTAGGTCTGCCCAAAGTAATTGCACTTCTCAATGAAAAGGCAATTATTAAAAGGCAAAGGTTAGGAACTGATGCTGGATCAAATGATCCAAGCCCTCAATTAAAAATACGGCGAGAAGAGGACTCAGCACGCGCCACGCAAATTTTGTTCCAGGAATTCCATTATTGGAACTTGCTTGGAGTGCTGACTTAGAAGTCATGAGACCTGAGTTTGAATCCCAGCTATGTGACCTTGGGCAAATGACTTAATATGTCTGGTCCTCAGTTTCCTCATCTATAAAATAAAGAGTTTTGACTATATGTCCCTTGAGGTCCCTTCCAGTCCTAGACCTATGATATAGAGTAGGGGTTGGTAAGCTGGAGTCCATGAGCTTTAAAAAAAACATTCTATGTAGATGTAGAGCCTGTATCAAATTGCATGCCATCTTGGGGTGGAGGGAGGGGAGAGATGGGGAGAAAATTTGGAACTCAAAATCTTATGGAAGTGAATGTTGAAAACTAAAAATAAATAAATAAATTTTTTAAAATATTCTAATAACTGTATTTCAGGAGCTGGTCTTGGAGTCAGAAAGATCTGAGTTCAAATCTAGCCTCAAATATTTACTAGCTTTGTGACCCTGGGCAAGTCACTTGACCTCTGTTTGCCTCAATTTCCTCAACCATAAAACGAGGATCATACACTTTGCAAGGTTGTCATGAGGATCAAATGAGATAAAATTTGTAGGGCACTTAGCACAGTTCCTGGCACATTGTGGCTTAGTTGTTAAAGTCGTGTCTGACTCTTTGTGACTCCATTTGGGGTTTTCTCGGCAGAGATACTGGAGTGATTTGTCATTTCCTTCTCTGGCTCGTTTAACAGGTAAGGAAACTGAGGCAAAGAGGGTCAAGTGATTTGCCCAGGGTCACACAGCTAGTAAGTGTCTGAAGCCAGATTTGAACTGAGGAAGATGAGTCTTCCTCACTCCGGGCCTGGCACTCTATCCACTACACCACCTCACTGCTCCTGGTACATAGTAGGTACTTAATAAATGCTTGTTTCCTTCCTTCTTTCCTTCCTTCCTTCTTCTATGTATTTTATTTTATGAATTTTAAAAACATTCTGAAACTACTGCTTATCTAGAGTATCAGTGCTAAATTGTGAATAGATGCCAGTAGGGCAGACCAAGAGTGTCTGGGATCAGGAAGCCACCTAATGGGAAGAGGCTGTCAGATAGTATCATTCTAGAAAGCATCAATTCAAATCTAGGGCATCAGTTAGTATAGAGAAGAGCATTCTAATCAATCTAATAGGAGAGACTACTTCCTAAGTCTGAGTGTTCTATGACAGACGGAAGGGGGAAGTCTAGGAGCAAGGTCCAGTGACCTGGCCAAGGTCCACAGGGGAGATCTAAAGCAAGTTGGAGTAGACAGACAGGAAATGAAACTCAGATTTAAAAAAACAAAAACAAAAAACAAAAACAAGCATCAACATTGATAGCCAGAGACTCTAACCAAGCAGGATCAGACAGACAGTCAGGCAATGAATGTCAAAGGAAGAAGCTGATTTGTGTCTCAAACCAGAAGAGGCAGAAGGATATGGGAGCTAGAGGAGAGGACAGGCAGGAAGTGGAATCTCATCTGAGCTGGGAGGTTCATATCAGCAGCATGAAGTGATTCCCCCTCTGACCCAAGGATAATGGTTAGCCGCTTTCTGCTCTGTTTTTGTATTCTCAATTGGCTGTGGCTAGTCAAAGGACAGTAGGTCCTGGGAGAAGGAGAGGCAAAATATGACACGGCAGCTCAGAAAACCAATGCAATCCTGGAGTGTGCTGGTGAGGCATGTTGCCCAGAAACAGGAAGGTGATTATACTGCTATCCTGATGACACCACATCTGGAGTATTCTATTCAGTTCTAGGAACCATATTTTAAAAAGACTCTGACAAGCTGGAGATTATTCAGGGAAGTGCAATCAGTATGGAGAGGAGACTAGAGACCACACCATACTAAGAGTCACTCGAAGGAATGAGGCTATCTAACCTGGAGAAGACTTCAAGTATTTGAAAAGCTGCTACATGCAGAAGAGAGACAGGTTTGTTACGCTTGGTCCTAGCGAACAACAGTAGGTAGAAGTTGCAAAGCCAGATTTCCACTCAATGTAAAGAAAGACTTTCTAACAATTCCAGCAATCCCATAGTAGAATGGGATGCCTTGGGAAGCACTGGATTTCCCTTCCCTGGAGACCTTCAAGCTAATGCTGAGTGACCACTCATCACTGAAGCTCTAGCAGGGATTTTGGTCAGTCACTGGTTGAACTGGAGGCCTTCCGGCTCTGAGAATTTGTGAGATTCTATGGCTTTACTTTGCAGCTCTTTATGTCATCCAAAGAGTTCTTCATGGCTGAAAAGCTGGACTGGCTACAGCAGCCAGAGTGGCAAGGCTGACCTGAAAGGATGCTGTTGGATTCTACAGTGTTACTACCAGACCCAACTAGAATGAGCTTGTTTTATTCTCCACTTTAGACAAGCATCCAGCCCACATATTAAAGATAAGTTGCATTAGCAGCTACCCCAGCTGAACCGAAGGACCTTACCTATTTCTGTGCTAAAATGGACTGTGAGAGATAGAAGGGAGCACAGATGAGGGGAAGGGGTATTCAGAATGCATGCCATCTTAGGGTGGGGGGAGGGACGAGAAAATACGGAACTCAAAATCTTGTGGAAGTGAATATTGAAAACTAAAAATAAATAAATTAATAAATTAAAAAAAATAAAATGGACTGTGGTTGGCTGAATTTACTCATGAAATGCAAAGAAGAATTATTCTATCTTCTTCTCCTCAATAGCCTTCAGGGAAACATACCCCAAATTGGGGACCCAGAAAGCATAGAGATGGAGAAAAAAATGTGGCCAGCGTCAGAGGCCAAGAAACAAAGCAGCAAATCCCTCAGTCACTGTCTTTCCCATGCAAAATCTGGGCACTGTTTAGCTGACTACCCAGTGAGACCATCTGTCACCTCTGCCCAAAGAAATATTGTGTCTCAGACATTCTACTGGGGACATAGTAAGGGCCAAGACATAAAGTGCCCCAGAATCTAGATGTTGCTTTTTAGCAAATAGTTTAGGGGCAGAGAAACTCAGCTGAGGCCACACATGGGAGATAAGCTTCAGAAGCTCTACTCACACCTGTGTCAGCAAATAGGAACAAGGTCTAGCAGAGATTCATTGCTTATGCCATCCCCTTGGGAAGATCCTAGAATTGGGATGGGGCACTTATGACTTGGCAAGGTCATACAGCTAGAAAATATCTGAGGTAGTATTTGATCCCTGACTCCCAATCCAACCCTCTATCCACTTTGTGTGCAAAATAAGACAGTATATGTAAAGAGCTTTGGAAATCTGAAAGTACTATATAAATGCTAGCTATTATTATTGTAACTATTATTATGCTATGTCTTCTCCTGCAAATTGTAATTCACAATAGCCAATGTTATCAGAAAGCTCTTACCCCTCTCCCCACTCTCCATCCTCAAAGATTATGTTGTACCCAGAAAGCTTCACAATTACACTGACCTGGCTAGACTTTGGGGCTCCTTTGGAACTTTTTGGTAGCCAGGGACCTCTCCTCTCAGTTCCAGCTTCCTGCTCTTCCCTGTGAGGGCATCCATCACAGATGGACTGCTAGGCTTCTAGTCCCACAAATCCCTCACACAAGGTCACACAGGGAATCAGCATCAGAAATGGGGTACTTCCCACATTCTCTTATTCTAGAGCTAGTGTTCCTTTTATAGTACTATGCTACCTCCTGCCTTTCTGGTGCCTTCTGCCCCTGCCACATACAACCCAATGTAACAGTCACTCTCATGTGGGGACTATTCCCTTTTCCTATGGGCAAATGCACGTGTGACATCGATTACCACTATACCAAGTTCCTAGAACTTATTTTCCTCCCATATCCCATCTCTTGTACTTTCTCCTATTAATCAAAAGCTATGTGTGTGATCTAGTTATGAGGAAAGGAGGGGAAGAGAAGAAGCTCTTGTCATCTACTGCATGTCCGACTCTAGGTTCTGCAGTCCTTTTATCTAATGTTTGGGTCTTGGGGTATTTGATGTGATTTTAGAACTTGACTTGGGCCTTTGATAATCCCACACCCCAAATTCTTCTAGTCTGTACAGTTAGATGCCTATGTTCTTAGTGTTCTACAATCCACAAAGAGGGATTCGTTTTATTCCTTCACAGAGAAGCTGAGCATTTGATAAAGTATTGTATATTCTTCTCATGAATAAGATGAAGAGATGTAGACTAGACAGTAATGTAGTCAGATGGATTTGGAAGGAATTGAATGGCTAGACTCAAAGAGTTAATGGTTCAATATCGACTTGGGAGGAGGCCACCAAAGGAGAACCCCAGGGATCTGGTACTATTTAACATTTTTATTAATGACTCAGAGAAAGGCATAGATGGGATGTTCTGCAGATTTGGAAATAACACAAATCTGAAAGGGATAGCTAACACAAGGGGTGACAGTTAGGATACAAAAATATCCTGAGGCTAAATAAAACATTAGGTTGAATCTACTAAGATGAAACTCATTTATCGATAAATGTACATTCTTACATTTGGGTACAAAAAAATTAGTTTTGTAAGTTCAGCATGAAAGAAGCAAGGTTAGAGAACAGTTCATCTGGAAAAGATTTGGGGTATAAGTAGACTGAAGGCTCAACATGATTCAATAGCCTGATATGTCAGTCAAAAAAGCAAAAACTATTGTAAGATGGAGGGCAGTGAGGTGGTGCCATACAGCACAGAGTGCAAGGCCTGGAGTCAGGAAGACTCATCTTTCTGAGTTCAAATCTGGCCTCAGATACTTACTAGCTGTGTGACCCTGGGCAAGTCGTTTAAACCCTGCTTGCCTCAGTTTCCTCATGTGCAAAATAAGCTGGAGAAGGAAATGGCAAACCACTCCAGTATCATCGCCAAGAAAACCACAAATGGGGTCATGAAGAGTTGGATCTGACTGAAAAATGACTGAACAACAACAAATAGCAACCTGGGGTTCAAGTTCAGACATTTTCATAAATCTTTCCTCAGTGGTGGAGAGAAAGATTACTCTATGATCCATGACTGCCTGAGGGATGGGATTGGCATTAAGACTTGGGAGAGGAGAGTTCTTCTGGCTTCAAGAGAGGACAAGAGAGGCTGTCTTCAGGGAGAGGCTGTTGGAAACAGAAAGACTTTGGAAAGAAGCTAACGCGTAAAGGAACCAGTGTCTCGATCACATCCCTTATTTGTAACTTGCCACACTGGAGACTTCAGGGAATTTCCTCTTGGGGGAGATCAGGGACTCTTTCTCTATTGAGCTGAGATACCTCACTCCCAATGAGAGAACCCATTCACTCTGTGTGTTATCTGATATATGCTTATTTCCAATTCTTTTCCTCCTCATCTCTGCCTCAGGATTTCCTTGACTTCCTTCAGGTCCCAGCTAAAATCCCACCACCTACAGGAAGCCTTTCTCGATTCCCTTTAATTCTTCTGCGTTCCCTCTAAGATTAGCACCAATTTATCCACATATATTTCATTTGTACATAGCTGTTTGCATATGGTCTCCCTTCTCATACTGTGAACTTCCTAATGAGCTTATCACCTGGAGCAAAGAATTACCAGCTGGGGATGGAAAGACCTATTAGCCAATATCATAGAAAGGAACAGTCAAGCCCCTGTATTAAAAAAAAAAATCCAGAAAAAGTTTCCCCTTCCTTCCCCTTAGAGCTGTTGTTGCTTCTATGGCCAAAGCAAGGGCAGCTGCTCTTCCAAAAGAGATGTAAAAAAGCCTCTGCCTTTGGAACCAGAAAAGCATGCAGACAGAGCCCTCTCTTTTCAGGAGGAAGAGATAATCCTTTAGCTGAAGTGAGAAGCTAGAAGCAGCCTAACAGGATCAAGTGGAAATTGTATCCTGGAGAATACTATCCAACGGAAAAGTGTACAGCCAAGTAGTGTCTGAACAGAGCTGTAACCAGCAAAGACTACACGTACAACAGACACCACTGGTTAGCTGGCTCAGCCCCAACATGATGGCATCACTAAAATATATCAGTGGCTCTGCACCTTATGTGCTTACTTGAGTCTCATGCATTCCCTATGTATGTGCTCTTCCAACTTCCTGTTCTGGCCACATATATTCCCGTTGTATATGCCTCTCCATGTATCTACGTGTGCCCAGTCTTCCCACCAATGGGCTATATATTTGAATGGGAGTGTGCCCTAGGCTTATGGGGGAAATATTTCATTGCTGTATTTCTTACTGTCATTTCAATAAATGCTTTTGCTTTGAAATGTGTCCCCTAGCTAACTAATAAAAGTAAATATGTTGATGGGGGCCTGTGAGCTACAAATTTAGCAACTATGGACCCACAGAGTACCTTGAATCTTAAATTTCTCTGAGGATTCCACCTTGTGAATTAGGGGATACGTTCAGGACCTACCTAATGACAACTGCAAACAGCTAGCTGCATAATGAACAGAGAAGTTGAGATCACAGTTCCCAGTTAGAGATATTTCCCAGATGTCGTATTTGCACAGGGGTACCCAAAGGTATTCTGCTGCCTCTGATAAAAAAAAAATTAATCAAATCCTTTTGGAAAGTTCTACTTCTCTGGGGATCCTGGACTGGATTAAGTGGGCTGTTAACATCTAAAGCAGAGCTTGGAGCAATTACTCTGAACCAATAACCTAGGATCAAGAGTGTTGGGTCTTCCTGGATAAATGACTAATTAGCTATAGGCGGGGATCAGTGAAAGGATCCAGGGTCATCTAATAGGAAAAAGAAACTTGGCAGAGAGATCAAGGGGAGTCTAGGATTTTCAAACAGGAGGAAATAACTCTCCATTTTCCATCAGCAACTCTGCTTGGTTTGGATTCCACAGGTGATGCCTTTGTGCTGGGTACCCCTGGATGGCATCCTTGCGTGTTGTCTTCTCCCTTAGATTGTAAGTTCTTTGAGGGCAGGGACTGTCCTTTTTATTTATATTCCCCGAGTTTAGCACAGTGCCTGGTATATAGTAGGTGTTTAATAAATACTTGTTGAATGTGCATGAGTCTATAAGTTATAAGAAACATTACTTGGGAAGCTTCAGTGGTTCTCTACCCCGTAGGATAAAAGGCAAACTCTTTTGCTATTTAAAGTCCTTCATGATTTGCCTTTACTTTTCTAGACAGATTTCACATTACTCCTCCTCACATACTCCATTCTCCAGTCAAACTGGTCTTCTTACTCTTCCATCACTTATCCTCCATGTGCCTAGGATGTACCCCTTCCCTTTTGCATCTTCGATTCTCGAGTAGCTCTAAGTCAAGACTCAGCATAAATGCCACTCCCGTCATGAGCCCTTCCCTCATCTCCCTCCCCCAAGTGCTAATGGTCTCAGCTGACAACACTCTTCCCTCTCGAATTACTTCCTATTTACTCATCTGCATACAAGTTGTCTCTCCCTAGTAAGCTCTTTGAGAATAAGAACTGTTTTGTTTTTGTCTTTGGGAATACCCAGTGCCTTGCACAGTGACTTGGACATACTAGGTTCTTACTAAATGCATATTGAATGAATAATAGGATTAACTGTCATTATCTAGATCAGCAGTTCTTAAAGTGTGGTCCCCTGGAGGCTCTCAGGTGCTTTTAGAGGTCCATGAGGTCAAAATTATTTTCATGATAATACTAAGACGTTTTAATTTCTAATATGGTAAATATTAATAAATATAACACACATCAACAAATGCTCTTTTAGGGGAGGTCCTCAATAATTTTTGAGAGTGTAAAAGAGTTTCAAGACCAAAAAATTAGAAAACCACTGATCTAGACCACAAGATCTCTAGAAAAGCAGAGAACTGATAGAATAAGTAAGAAAACTTAGATTCTCTTTAAAATGGTACCAGTGATAAGCAATGCATTAATTCGACAAACATTTAGTAAGCAACCCAAATGAGGTCATGAAAAGTCAGACATGGCTAAAAATGGCTGAACACCATGTCCCTGGCATTAGGCTGGGTGCTAGCAATGGCTAGTGAGTTTATATAGTGTCTTAAGGTTTAGCAAGTTGTTTTACATACATTATCTCATTTGATCCATACGACCTCTTTGCTAGATAACTTCTCTCAGTGTTATTAGGCCCATTTTACAGAGAAGGCAACTGAAGCTCAGAGGAGTGACTTGCCCAATTCAAATTTCAGTCTCTCCTGACTCCAAGTCTTACTCTTTCCATTCCACCACATTACTTCCTTTCATGGCAAGAAGCTTAATCAGTCAAAATACCTTCAGTTCAATGAGGTTATTGGTATAGGATTTAGATGAACCCAAAACTCATTCTCACAAAAAATTCCTTTATATATCTTTTGCTTAGTTTCCTTAGTAAACACTTTTCAAAAATTCTAGTCATCTGTGTATAGGCTAAAGAGATTAGTTTTTATCTTTGGTTGGGTAGGGGTAGGAGGAAGATATTAGAGGACCCTCACCAGCCAATAGCTGTACTGGTAGCAGGGTTGAAGTTCCATTAAAAAGGAGAGAGAGAGAGAGAGAGAGAGAGAGAGAGAGAGAGAGAGAGAGAG